>NC_056625.2:215552026-215852026 GCF_002870075.4 Lactuca sativa
TAGTGAAAATCTCGTACCTCTCTTGTCTCGCGTTTTGGTGGTACCTCTCCAATAAATCTTGATGCATCTCGTACGGGTACATGTCCTCGTAGGACTTTTGGAATTCGGAGTTCATGGTGGCGATCATGATGCAATGTACCTTCGTTGCATCTCTCTCATGAGTTTCAAAGGCGGTGATTTCGGCGGGAGTAGCAATTTCGGGGTTGATTTTTCTCGAGCTTCTCATCGAGGGCATACTCCTTATCCTCATAGCGAGCAATGGTGCGAATGTATCTTATCCATTCGCTAAAGTTCGTTCCATCGAAGGTGACCTTTTGGCAAAGGCTCATCAACGTGAAAGAACTAGCAGCAGCGTTGTTTGCGTTTGACATCTATAATTAGAAAAGGACAAAGATAGATTAGAATAACGATCCCTAATTATCACCCAATAAGAAAATTAGGGTTAGGATCCAACAATAACATTTACATACTAGAAAAGGGATGCCGTAATCTAATATGCAAATAAATTGAAGGTAAGTGAATGACGATTCACTAATTCTCCATCACGAAACTTAAACTATTAGTCCTAAGTGTTTTTGAGAATTCCTAGGTTCGGATGAGATTCATTGAAACTATTCAATGGCATGTTCAAATCTCGATATGCCCCTCTCGTTTGTGACTGGGATGCCGAGGATCACAAAGCGGGTGTGAATTACCATGCAAATTCACATGGCGCCTTCATTGTAACAATCACCTATTCGACGTGCCGGTAAACCACACACGCTCCATCGAACTATGATAAACAACGAATCACCCTTTGCCACCTTCGCTTAGAATCAATTAGTGTGCCGGTAAACCACACACGCTCCACTAACATCTCAGCAAGGTGCAAAGTGTAATTTCATGGGATTGCATCAATTCACTTTTCCTAAAGTAACTAGGATTGGGAAATTTTAAAAAAATATGTAGTTACTTTATATTTCTTATTATACTTTTAATGAGAGAATGAGGTTGCCCTATCCTACCCGTTCGGCTAACGACCCTCCACCAATCAAGCAAGCGGTGGGTGTGAGTGTACACCCATTAAGCGCCATTTTATAGGACGCAACCTTATACCCACCTTATAGATCGGCTTCGTGAATGAGGCCTACTAACGGTAAGACTAGCATTTAGTTATACATATATATATATTATTCTAGTAATATCATATTTGTATAGTGTTGTATTTTAAAACTTTTAAAATCTAGGGTTTGAAATTTAAGTTGTCTAAATTAAAACTTTTAATCACAAAAGTAAATTTCAAAACATGAGGGTAGGTTTTAAACATTTAAAACATGGAGGATCAAATGACAAATAATTCCAATTAACAATTAATATTCTAATTATCTATATTTGATTTATTCAAGATTTCTTTTTAAGATAATTACCAAAATAGTCAAAATAATTAATCAATTATCATATAAGGAAATTAAATATTTAATTAGTTGATAATTACCTTTAACTAGATCAAGATAATAGTTATATTTATCAGAAAAACGAATTAATATTGATCTAATTAGTTTATGGTAAGTTAAGATAAGATAAACACAAAGAAATCCCGAATCTGGCCATTCCTGACGCCTGGACTCGCCGAGTGCACAAATGGACTCGCCGAGTCAGGCCTACTCGCCGAGTCCACTTTGAGACTCGCCGAGTCTATGACTCAGAAACCAAAAAATCGAATTTTGCAGGTTTGTTTCAGTTAAGCAAGCAACAATTTACAGAAAACCAAGCTAGTCTCTGATACCACTGATGGGTTTTAGCCATAAGAACTTTCCTATGTGCGCATGCAAAACCCTAATGCTTGGATCTAGGCTTTCTAATAAACATGCTTTGAATCCAAGACTTCTAATTACTAATTAGGTTAAACAAGGACATTGAAACAGATCTAGAATCATACCTTTGAGTTCCTTGTTGATCTTGAGGTCTTGGAGCTTCTAGAGTCACAAGTGTCACTCCTCTAATGGCTTACAAACACCAAAGCAAGAAGGATGATTTAGGAGAGAGGAGAGGGGGGAATTTCGACCAGAGTTCTCTTACTTAATCAGAGATATCGAATTCCCTATGCCATGGGGTCTATTTATACTTGTAGACTCCTTAAGGATTACAGATAAGTCCCTATCAGATAATCTTCTCTTAAGGCTATCCAAATCCATTCCTAGATAACTCTAATGGACGATTTTAGCTATCCTAATCCTCTTAGAATTCGTCCATAGTATATCCAAATGGATTTACAGTTTAAAGCTTAACTATCAAACAATTGACAGTTTATACCCCTTTATTTAATTAATCTCTTTAAGTCACCAAATTAATTCTTATTAATTCTATGACTTATATTAATCAAATAACAAATATATTATTCATTATATTATTCCCATAATATATTAATAATATTTATTCTCTCTATAAATCATCCTATCAAGTTGCTATGGTGAAGGCAACCCAAAAGGACCATGCACAACCGGATATAGTTACAGCCTTAGACACTATTCCAACATCTCTATCTACCGCAGAAGCCGAGTATGCGGCCGCAGCCAGCTGTTGTTCCTAAGTTCTTTGGATGAAGAAACAATTGCTAGACTACGGGTACAGAATGCTGCGGATGCCAATTTACTGTGACTCTGAAAGTGCTATAGCGATCTCTCATAATCCTATTCAGCACTCCAAGACAAAACATATTGAGTTACGGTATCATTTCATCAAAGATCATATTCTGAAAGGTAATATTGAACTCATCTTTGTTACTACTCATGAAGAGATTGCTGATGTTTTTACAAAAGCACTTGACTCTACAAAACTTAATGCACTCTTACAAATGTTGGGAATGATGAATCCAGACCCCCAATTCTTTCTGAAGTGTTAGCTACCGCAGACCATCATTGGTCTTCATTGCGGTTCTAACTGAGAATTACATATAATAGATGGTTTTGGTACCGCAGTCTAGGTACCGCAACCATATGTCATACGTATCTCTCATGGGTTCTAACGATCTTTTATTTCTAACTCCTGTACAAGTGTTTTTCTCACATATTCTCTCTGAAATCTTTCTTTGTTCATCCGCGATGAAGTTTCTCAGCCGCTATGATGATTCCATCCGCAATCATCTTAAATAATTTCCAACAGTTTCATTAACTCCCGAATCTTTGTGTGCTATTTAATGATCTTTCATTAAATAAAATACAAACATTCTCTTTAGAAACTGTCACATTCCCTTTCTGAATAAACCCTGTATCAGACCTATTTTAGGGATGATGACAAAAAGAACGATTCCCAAATAAATCCATCCTCAACTTGTCCTTTCCTCTCCCAACCACGTCCCATCAGTTACAACTTTCTCTCTCATCACCCCACGTTTACCTGATGTATTTCCATGCGTCTAATCCTCCATTAAATGCAAACCCTTTTTGAAATCTCTCAAAATCTTTCTAAAACCCGTTTCATCTTCGTGTGGCTGAGATTTAATCCCAAAATCATTGATTCCCCGCAAAAACCCCATTCAACTTCTTACCCTCTTCTATCTTTTACCTAGGGTTAAAATCCTTTTTACCTCCTTTATAAACATGTCTCCTTCCCTAAAATCGTTTACGCTCTCTGTTTAACCGATTGTTCTCTCTCAACTCTCCAAAATTCCTATAACTCTCAAGAACTCCATTCTCTTATCTCTCAATGGCGAAATCAGGTGCATCAAAGAAGCAATCCAAGGCTTCAGGCTCCATGAATCCAACTGGTTCCACATCTCCAACGTTAGCTTTAAGCAACTTCAGAGCATTTTTTGAAGATCATCCGTCGTATAATACCCCAAAAAAGCTTATGATCAAGTTTCTCAAGAACCATATTCTGTTTGGTCCATTTGACGCATTCACTGACGTCGTTCCTGTTTCTACACTCTTCAAGTGTGTCTTTTCTGCATACCGACCATTGTCACAAGAAGTGCATCTCAACCTTATCGATGATTCTTTGGTCACCTTGACCAAAGAGAAGTTCTTGTCTGCCATAAATCTTCTAATTCATCCCTCCATCAAGATCTTCACACCATCCTTATCTGACATCACCACCGCACTCTACCAGATGGGTTATCAGAAACCGATCCGAGCAATTGGTGAGTTTAAGAAGAACCAACTGCCTGCGGTTTGGCAGTTCATATGCCATTTCGTCATCTACTGTCTATCTGGCAAAACCGGAGGCATAGACAACATGGGTTTAAAGCTCCTTGAACTCGTGTGGAGCATCTGCACAGGCCACGATGTCAATTATGGCCAGATTCTTTGGGACGACTTCCTCCAATATATCCCCAAAGAGCATCCAAGAGAGAACCCAACCAAGCTCACATTTGCTCGATTTTGGTCCTTATGCATATCTGATCTACATGCGGATGCTGGCATCAACATGGGCAGTGCCATCAACTTCTTTGTCACTAAGGATCTCAAAAGGTACAATCCCTCTCCTGATCAAACTTTATTTGGACCTATCCGCAGGCTTCCCATTCACATTCTTACTTTGCTTGGTCTTGAGACTGCTGATGTCTCAGATCATATAGAGGCCACGAAGGGTATTGTTCCATACCCTTCTACCCCACCTCTTCCTTCCACAACCATTCTCCCTTAGGGTACTACAGCCCCCTCTACTACTACACTATCTAACCTTTCTCAACGGAGAAAAACGGTGGCATCTAAAAAGAAATCTAGTACACCTAAAAAGAATGCCCCAAAACAAACCGCACCCTCAAAGAAATGCAAAACCAAACCCACCACTGTATCGAGCAGTGACTCAGAGGAAGATAGACAACCAATATCTATCCTCAAGAAAAGAAAGATAACCGAAACCACTGTCCAAATGCGTGACCGGACTGATACTGTAGCCTCTCAACAGGCTCCGGTAGTCCTTGGGATGGCCGCACATCCATTCAATACCACACTCGAATATCACTCAACCTCATCATGGGAGGTTGTTTCATCCTCTTCATCATCCGAACGTGGAGACAACCCCCCCCCCCCCCCCCCCCAGTTATATCTCATGTAGATAAATCTGGACATCACCCTAAGGTCTCCTAGGCTTCCCGACTGCACATTTTTTCTTCTAAGGAGTTAGACTCCATCCTTTTGCATGTATCCCAAACACTTCAAACACCAATCCATCCGCAGGGCATCTCTTTCGCCCATTCTAGAACTGGGCCGAGGCCAGACTTGACCACGGGTCAAGGAGACCAAGGAAGCCTAGGAAATCCTACTCTGCTTACATCTTTTACAGGTGGTTTAGGCACGGTGAGAACCCATGTGCAAGGATCCGTGAACCCAAGGGACACCTTGGTGCGTACACAAGGAATTGACGGCGATGACTCAAGTGATTCTTGGAGTCGGTATTAGCCAACTACTGATGTCGAAATCAAGAAATATGTTGCCTTTAAACGAGCATTCCAAGCCCGCAAGGAGCAACAGGTCAAACAAAAACAACATAAGAAACAAGAAATTATGTCCGTGGCCAAGTATTGGGCAAATGCCATCAGCAATGCCCATACTGTTTCCACAATCCAAAAGGTTCAAAACTGGATGGATCAAATGGCAGAAACTATAATGAAAGGTCAAGCCTCAACCGCAGCCGCATGTACCTCTAAAGTTTCTCCTACTCCAACTCATGTTCCATATGCCGCAGTCAACCCATCTCAAGACGAAGAGCCGGCAATTGAACTCAGCTCAGCCCCTACCTTCAGTTTTGATGATGACGACATCCAAGAGGTCAACAAACCAAATCCTTTAGACGACGACCTTATGATGTTTGAAGAAGAAGAAGAAGAAGAGTCCAGTGGTTCCCAACATTCCACTTCTAAGCCCAAGGAAAAGAAAAAGAAGAAGAAGAAGGATGCTGTCACCAGGAAGGAATTTCTAAATCTACAAGCCAAAGTTAATCAAATTTTGGCTGCGGTTAAACCTACCCAACCTCCATCTGAAGATATTCCAAGACCGCAGTCCTTAATTGAACGTGTTGAAAGACTTGAGACGATAGAGCGTATGGCTGCTTAGCGCATCTCTCTCAAGGTCGAAATGGGGATCCGGTCCATTGACAACAACCGCAGGGCTGATCATCAGGAATTCATGGCTGCAGCGGAACGCCTCATTACTAAGGTGACCGCAATCAAACAGGATCTTCAAGCAACTATTGCGGATAAAGCTTCACTGTCTCAGAAAGTGATAGATGAGACACATACTGCCTATGAGTCCACTATCTCTATTCTTCATGCCACTATCAATCGGATGCAGAAATCCCTCACCTCTAACTTCCATGGCCCTGAGATCCTCAAACTCACCAAAGATATACACAAGATGCTCTTCAACTCCTCCACCCCAAACAACTCACAGTTGGTCGAGACCATGAAAGCTCACTTTGCAGAAGTCTGTGCCAAGGTGGATGACCTTAAACAATGGCTTGAGGAAGTACCTCCGTTCCATCCCTCAAGAGGGGGAAGTGATGAAGAATTCCACCACTCAGATACCTCCATCCATCAGAGCCCTCCCATCACCACAAAGAAAATTCCCACACCGCAGCCCTCACCTCCACCGTCCCATAATATTCCATCTCCTCACTCTGCACCTATAAACAACACTCTCAAAAGGCCTGAGACTCCTCCTCACCTAAAAAACCTTGAGGGAAATATGTCTTCAGAGAGCTCCATAGACTCTCCTGCCACAGCCCAAAGAAAACACTATTGGAAAGCGGCCAAGCTTGCTAAAATCATATGGAGAGAATACGGATTTGATACCATGATAGACGAGTCGCTGATTAACTCATGGGTCAATACGCTCCGCAGGCTACTGGATGAAGACTACACTCCGCATCTCAGATATGCTGAACCTCCCTCTGATGGATATTGGGATATTCCAATCTCTCCCAATGCTAAGTATTTTGCAGTTTTTGAATATTTTGACTGCAGTCTCCCTGATCACAAACGACTGCCTATGGAATTTGAAAGACTTAATCGCTTTTATGCGAAGCATGGATATTCTGTGGAAAACATATGGTCTAACAATAGCCCATCCGCAGTCAAGAATTACAAGATGTAGAAGTTTATGAAGGCTGACTTCGTTTAGTACACTCTTACCAGAAGAGAGCATGACTACATACGCACTCAGGCAGATTTCCCAAGCACGAATCCGGAAGAAATCTTTCTCATTGCCAGAATATTCCAAAACAAGGCAGAAAAGCACCCAAAGATGCAAATGGCGCTTGACAAAGCCAAATCCTTTCTAAGGGATACAATTTGTGAATTTGCTAGGATTGATGCGGATATCCACCCCACCATCATCAGGAAGTTTGATCTCCCCCCACTTGAACCTGTGCCAATGCCTACCGAAGGCTTCGAAGAAAGATCACTAGGCACAACGAACTTCCGTGAGCTGGGCATCATCTTCAAACGGAAGACTGACAACGTCAAATACTTCATTCCAATGAATGCTATGCGCCACCTGCCCAAGAAACAACTTGACATCTGCAAGACCGCAGTAGAAAGATCGAAGCATACTACTGCTGAAGTCAAGTTTGAAATTTCTAGAAGAATCACTTGGCTTGAAAATGTCAGGAAATTCTGGTGGATTTTGATCAAGTTCCTCAAACTTGATACCTGAACCGCAGTTAAAGAGGTCACTTAGGGGGGAATTGTTGAAACATAAAAGTGACCCTCTTGAACTAAGATACCGCAACCATCTATCTACCGCAACGGTTCACCATCCGCGATCATCTCAGCACCCGGAGTCAGTTCTTCTTCAGCATCCGCAGTCCATTGTTATGTTTTTTCTTATCTTTATGTAATGTACTCTATTATCCAGCATGCCTTTCACGGCTGCTTATAGAGTAGTTTTTTATTTCTGAGACTCTATAAATAGAGACTCTTTCTGATGTATGATCATACAACTTCTTACTACACAAGATTTCTTCTTCAACCATCTCTCTTATCACTCGATGACTTGTGAATTATTCTGAATATATTTCTCCAAGTTATCTTCTTCATTTCTCTATCTTACTACTCTTCACACTCGAAATTGCTACTAAAACATATCAAACTATAACCTCTCTCCAGAGCAAGTCTTTTAGACTTAACACTAAACTTGATCTTCCTTATTAACTCGGAGTGAATGCATTCCTTATTATGAATCAGTTTAAGTGTATTCTTGATATAACAATTGCTGTCATTTATATTTCTTTACGTTCCGCAACTAACTATCTAACTATCTAACTATATTATTGTTGAGCTTTTAGATCCTTTGAGATTAACTATTCCGCAATATACTTGTTCTAACGTTTGTTCAAGTGTGTCTCAAAGTTTTTCTCTGAACATTATTGATATAAAAAGTGATTTTAAATCGACATGAAACCATTTTTGATATGAAGGCGTACAAGTATTTTTTTTCCATACTTAAATTAATTTCAGTGAGCTAAATCGACATAACTCGCTAATTTAAAGTTAGAACCCGTAAATCTTATGATTTGTTAATACCACATGTGAGCTATCATAACCATACTTGACTTGGACGGCCTCGTAATACGACGTTCTTCAGGCGTCGCTGTTAAATGACACTTGTCACCACAGACCTACCGGTCTAGCTGTTGCAAGCAGCTCTGGTGTGGGTTTTTCAAACCCAATATAGATCTATACACAACTATCACATTCTCCCTACAAGAGACTATGGTTACAATTTACCGGACTTTTTGACTTGGTTACTTTGGAAGTAACCCGAAGCGAATGACTCACAAATTTATTCATAAACAGATTTACGTGAACTAAATTGTAAACCTTTGATAAATAAGTTTGAAAAGTAAATGATACATAAACCATACCTATTATAGTTTATCCAAAACGTTTGTAATGTATAAGAACTTTTTTATGAAAACACTTTAGTGTTATGAATCCTTAAACTATGCTTATTATAACTTAATATATGTGTTCTAAATGAATGAATAATCTTATCATGAATGACTAAGTTTCAGTTTATGATGATAAACTAACAAGGAAACACATTCAATATTTAGAACTTATTTTTATACACTTTGCTCAACATAATACAAAGTGTTATGAAAGTTATAAGCTGTTAACTAGTTTTTAACCTTTCTGCGCTGTTTTAGAAAAGACATAGAAAAATCATACGAAGTCGAAAACTGAATCCGTAAATTCTGAGAGTTCCTAAAATGTGTCTAGTTTATTCATAATTTTTATCATGATTTTTGGAAGCCTTTAACTTTTGTTAAAATGTCCATATTCACAGACTGGTCCGGATTTGTTCTTGAATTGATACACTGTTTTGCGAAAATCACCATAAATCGTACAAAAATCGTGTGGAGATGTGCAAGTAGTCATGTTAAAGATAAGAAATGGGGCTACTTGCACCAAAAACAGTTTTGAAAACTAAAATGTTTAAGTTGCCCAAACCAGTCCGTGAATTGAGTCCAACTTTTCTGATGAAAGCTGTTAGAAAAAGTTTAGTTATGTTCTTGGTGTTTTAACTTGTATTCCCCCCCCCCCCCCCCTAAAAACTTGAGAAAATATGAAAATGTAGGGGTATGAACTCACCTTGAGTGGTTTCAGTAGATGAGTGTTGAAGAAGAGAAGTGTTCAACTCAAGAACACTTGAAGATTCGAAGATCTAACAAGAATGTGATGATGTTTGTGTAAGGAATCAATGATTTGAGAAAAAGGGGAGTCTAATAATCATAGAGAGGATGAATTATACTTACCAAGAGTGTGAGAAAGCTTGATAATCAGCCTTGAATCTCGAATTTGAGGGAGGAAGTTGGAGAGAAAAGGTTGTTTGATCTTCTTGGTAAAAATGAGGAAAATGTGTGCAGTGAGGGAAATGAAGAGAGATAAGAGTGTTCTCTAGCTCCTTTGGACGTGGGTTGCTGGGAAAGGAGAGGGGTAGTGTCTTGAAGTGACTAGGAGTACAAGGATTCATCAAAGGAATGGGCATGGGGTGGTGGTTTGTGTCAAATATTATGGCAAGATTCACACTCCACCTCAAGATCTCACTTAAAAGATTTTATTCTTAAATAAATATTTCCATAAAAATATGCCCAAATTATGAATATTTAGGGTCTTATATTGTTAAAATATGATTTTTGGGGAAAATCCCGCATTAAAATAATTGAAAACGTACTTAAAAAGGAGAATTAGTCAAAAACCGGGTGAAAAACGTAAAATTCGAAGTCCAGGACTGGAGTCTCGATTATCTGCAGCCAAAACTGGAGTGGCTTAGTCGCCTGGGTGCGGTCCGAGGAGAAGGAGCTGCGGTCCGAGGGTTCTGATGCGGGTGTGGCTGCGGCTCGCCTGCTACGGCTCGCACGCTGTTGTTCCAACCCAAGAGGGTCCGGCCTCTAATAGGCTTCGACCCGAGGGGAAGGTTCCAGGTACTTTGGGGTATTTTACCTGTTCTAACCTTGTTTTAAGCGATTTTTGACACGGTTAAGGGTCGGGATGTCTCAAATGATCAAAATAAATCGAAAGGGGTTTCTAGAGAGATTTTGGGAGAGATTTTTCAACCTTGGAGAGATTTCTGACATGGAGAGAGATTTGGGAGAGATTTCACTTACTTGGAGAGATTTCCCATAGAAAGAGAGATTTGGGAGAGATTTGTCGTTCATGGAGAGATTTCTCATACAAAGAGAGATTTGAGAGAAATTTCTCATACAAAGAGAGATTTGGGAGAGATTTCACATTCTTGGAGAGATTTCTCCTACAAAGAGAGATTTGGGAGAGATTTCTCATACAAGGAGAGATTTGGGAGAGATTTCACATTCATGGAGAGATTTCTCATATAAAGAGAGATTTGGGAGAGATTTCTCATACAAAGAGAGATTTAGGAGAGATTTCTCATACAAAGAGAGATTTAGAAGAGATTTCACATTCATGGAGAGATTTCTCATATAAAGAGATTTCTCATACAAAGAGAGATTTGAGAGAGATTTCTCATACAAAGAGAGATTTGGGAGAGATTTCACATAAAGAGAGATAGAGTGAAAACAATTAAGAGAGGTTTCGTATGTGACACTTGTGAGTGTTTGGCTCCGCAACGCAAGGTCCATAAACCCCATTATGTCATGTTTAAGGAACTTACACACTCGTAATGAGTATGCAACAATGTTTTATCGGTTTGGTTCGTTACCTTTCACAGTTTTAGGTTAAGGAAATCTAGATGTACAAACTTTTTGATTTATGATCTATCATTAGAATAGCGAGTTGTTTAGTAATTACATAGCGTAAAACCTAGTACCCACGGGCAAATTGAGCCGACCAGTTTGACTTGTTGACTTTAGTTGACTTTGACTTGACCGGAAATTGATGGTTGTCACACGGATCGACCAATATCCCATTCTGATTAACGATATGTCCCAAGAACTGGACCTCTTGTAACCAGAAATCACACCTGGAGAATTTGGCATAAAGCCTCTCCGATCTCAACACTCCAAGGATCTCCTGCAGATGCTCCTCATGCTGCTCTCTGGATCTCGAATACACTTGAATATCATCGATGAACACAATCACCGATCGATCTAACATCGTCTTGCATACTCGGTTTATGAGATCCATGAACGCTGCTGGTGCATTGGTGAGCCCAAAAGGAATCACCACAAACTCATAATGCCCATAACGAGTCCTGAATACTGTCTTCTGGATATCCTCATCACGCACCCTCATCTGGTGATACCCAGACCTCAAGTCTATCTTGGAAAACCAAGACTCTCCCTGCAACTGATCAAACAGATCGTCGATCCTCGGTAGTGGATAAAGGTTCTTGACCGTCAACTTGTTCAACTCCCGGTAATCAATGGACATCCGGTGTGAACCATCCTTTTTTCTGACAAAAAGGATCGACGCTCCCCACGGTGAGCTACTCAGTCGGATGAATCCCTTCCTCAACAGCTCCTGAAGCTGTGAGGATAACTCCTGCATCTCCGGTGGCGCAAGGCGACAAGGTACCTTGGCAATAGGCGCTGCCCTCGGAACCAAATTGATGCAGAGCTCCACCTGCCTCTCGGTAGGCACTCCCAGAAACTCCTCAGGGAAAACATTTGGAAACTCTCGCACTATCGGTACCTCACCGACAGAACTCGACCTCTCTACGGCCACTCGTGTATCCATCACATAGGCTACAAACCCTCTACAGCCCTACTGTAGACACCGTCTCGCTCTGGCAACCAAATAAAATGCTGACCCATATCGGGTACCCTCGCCATATACCGTAAGTACTCCCCCGCTAGGGTCTCGTATGGTCACCAATTGTCACTCGCAGTCTATAACAGCTCCAAATCGGCTCAACCAGTCCATGCCCACGATGACACAGACATCCCCCACCGCAATCGGTACCATATCGATCGGGAACTCCAAACCGAAAATCTTGAGTACACATCCTTGAATTACATCAGTAGCATAAACCACTCGCTCTTCAGCTATAGAAACTCATAGAGGTCTACTCAACGCCTCTCGTCGGATACTGATGTGCTGGATAAACGCTAATGACACGAAAGATCGACTCACACTCGAGTCAAATAACACCAAAGCAGGTATATAACTCATAAGAAACGTACCTATGCATACCACAATATAAGCACAATATCTTAAACTCAGCATAAATAAAATAAAAGAATACATACCAGCCACGACATCGGGTGCTACGCGGACCGCCTCCGCTGTCAACTGCAAGGCTCTCCCGCGAGCCTTCGGTGCCTCATCCTTCACTGGCCGGGCCTCGGTGGCTTTAGTAGCAGCAGGTGCAGATCCTTGTGCTGATCCCTGAAGTAGCTGTGGGCACTAGTTCTTCCGATGGCCAGTCTGGTTGTAGTGGAAGCAAACTGCAAACCCCTTAGGGCAGTCCCTCGTGAAGTGCCCTTCCTTGCCGCACTTGTAGCACACCCCCGTCCTGCACACTCCCTCATGGCTCTTGCTACACTTCCCACAAGTACGGACCTTCGGTCTTCTAGATCTTGAATCAGTGGCTTTTCCCGCATGGCTGCCGGCTGAGGCTGTGTCGGCCGCCAATCCCTCCTTTGAGACACAGCCTCCTCCCTGGCCTGAGTCTCTAGCTCGATCTTCCTCTTACGGGCATTTGCCTGGAGCTCGGAAAATGTCCAGTATGACAAGTTCGCAAGGAACTCAAGAATGTTTCGCCTCAGTATACTCAGATATCGACTCATGTGTGCCTGCTCAGAAGATACATGCTCAGGGCAAAACAACGCCCTCTCGTGAAACATCTGTGTAATCACAGTCATGGACTCCATCCCCTACTTGAGGGACAAAAACTCATGGGCCAAACGTTCCCTCTCCACCGGGGAACATACTCATCTCTGAACATAGTGGTGAACCCCTCCCAGGTCACCGCGGTAAGCTCCACAGGAGTAAAATCTGCCGTTATAAACTTCCACCAGTCCTTCGCTCCCAAGAGAAGCTGGTTCGGCACGAACTGTACCCTCAGATGCTTAGGACATGAACACGTGTAGAAGCATTCCTCAATGTCAGAGATCCGTCTCATTGCAGCTATCAGATCCTGAGTCCCGTCAAACTCTGGTGGCTTCATGTTGTTAAACTCTCAGTACAGCGACGAGTCGCCTACCTGTGGCCTCGTGGCAGCGACTGCCGTAGTGGCTGTAGCAGCAGCCGCCTTAGTTAGAGCAGCATATCGCTCGTCGAATGTCTCAATCAGCATGGTCTTAATAGACCCAAACATCTCCGATATCTCAGCTCGGATGGCGGCGGCCACCTCCTCATGAATCATCCTACGGATCTCCTCATCACTAGTATCATTGGTCCCATTGCCTCCTAGGTTGTGGCGCATCCCCACCATGATGTCTCTGAAATATGACATAAAATAATCAAAGACTCGACCGAGACTACTCACACTTGATCAACTGTTCCTACTTGTTCCTTAGCACCCTAAGGATTCTTACTTGGGATGTTTACCGATCCGGTGCTTTCAGTAGTACGGCCCCAATACTAACTTCCACACCGTATCTGCATCCACACCAACTCCTCCTCCCAGGATCCTAATTCGCAAGTACTCTATAGCCCCCTAAATTTTGCCTACTCTCAAGCAGACTTCTCACAAGCTACTCTCTGCTACTTACATGCACTCGAAGCAACTTACAGCAGCAGAAACTCCTAGGCTAAAGCATCACATATCAGGCCACCCTAGTCCTAAGATATGATTTACCTAGCCTACTCTAGCATGCATAGCACATCACATAATATCTCACAACACATAATGTAAGGGTATTTTGGGAAATCACCGCTCGGGCACTGGTTGATCGTACACACTGCTCCTTTTTGCTTTTCTCAAAATCTCTTACTCTTTTTTTTTGAAAAATTGTTTCTTTTATGAAAGATTTTCTCAAATCCTCAGTTTGAGTTCAGATACGCCCGAAGGTGCATCCGAATCCCTCAAGCCAAGGCTCTTAATCGAACTTGTAACGACGTAAAATTTGAAAACAATTTTTCATTTTCAAAAGCAAAAAACTCATATAATAATTCTCAAAATCTCATGTATATCAAGTGTCATCGAAATAAACATATCCCAAAATCTCAAACATAATCCTTTGTAGTGTGTACAATCATGTCGGCGCCTTCCCGCAATCCTCGCTAGTACCTGAAACACATATCACATAACACGGTAATCGTAAATTCTTAGTGAGTTCCCCAAAATACCACATATAGCGCATAAGCCACTCAAGGCTATAACTCGGTATGACCCTCCGGTCAATGTGTCTCAGCGGGACCCCCCAGTACCATAGCTCGTTGGACCCTTTTTTCCAGTCTGGTCTGATCGAGGACCCTCTGGCCTCATGAGTCGTTAGACCCCCTGGCCCGGTGTATATAACACATAGCATACATATAACATAATGCACATAAATCTCAAACATACACATACACATAAGACCCTCCGGTCTGCACATAGATACCACTCTAGGTAATGTATAGTGAGCAGACTCACCTCATATGATGTCTAGTATACTTCTCGTTCTCGATATCACCGATCTAGCCTCCTCCTATCAAAATGATATTATCTCTAATCAATACTCTCTTTATGCTCTCATCTCTAAAGAATGGGTAGAAGACCATTATACCCCTCCATGGCCTTTCTTGAATCAGTTTGACCAAAACCCTAAGGTCAACGGAGGTCAACTCCAGTCAATGGTCCAACTTTGACCAGACTCGTCGAGTGCACTCAGGTGAGTCGGCGAGTCCATGCATGTCCTTTGAATCCTCCTAAGGCCTCACTCGACTTGTCGAGTTAACCTTTCACTCGACGGGTTACCACTGGTCACGAATCGCGGGGCAAACCGATCTGACTCGTCGAGTCCTCTCATGGACTCAACGAGTTTCCTCCATGATAATACTCATTTGACCTTATGAGGTCAGATCTGCTTCTCTAACTTATAGATCTGGCCTCCTGACACTCACAAGTCATGTAAATGTTCAATCTTTATGTCCATGCATCATACATCTAGCTCTATTTGATAAAATAACCCTTATAATAGTGACTTAGGCTCAATACTCTTATGTGACTGCATAAAGCTAGGTTGTTAGGACTATATGGACCTCTCAAGGTCGATATCTAATGTCTATGCCTAAAAAAGGCCTCCACATACTCCATATTTCAACTAAAAAGGGGCAAAGAAACCCTAGATTCATGAGATCTACTATACAAACGTGAATGAGCCTGAAATCATACCTCAAACAGCAAACCTTGAAGAAATGATAGCAGATATGAGTCCCTCAAGTCAGCCTAGCTTAAATCCCCCCTCTACTTCCTTGCAAGAATGCACAAAAGTGGTGGAATTAGCTCGCTCTCTCTCTATGCTCTCTGGTTCGATTAGGGTTTCTCCAGGGTATGTGTGGCCGCAAATGAAGGCCATAAGGACCCTTAAATAGGGCACAGGCCCAAAGATTTAGGGTTTATGTCCACAGCACAGACTCTTCGAGTCGACTCTCCAACTCGTCGAGTCCTTTCATTAATCCGAGTCATCAGTCGCGATCCTACTCGACGAGTTTAGGCGTCAACTCGTCGAGTCCACCTTCTTAGCTCAAAATATATAGTCAAATTGTGATACCTGGAAATCCGGATGTTACAACTAGCAAACAATCTTTTATACTTGGGTAATAAAAAAAATAGAATACATACCTTGTTGATGTAGCGTGACTCCATGAAGCTCAAGAGCCTAGCGCCCCAAGTGTGACGCCTCAGATGGTTCACACAACATCATCAACACATGGAATAATAGTGTGCACATTAGGGTTACACCATGTAACACATGACTTTACCCATTCCTTATGCTCCATGGGTTTTAACCTCCATGGAGTATCCATGGGTCACCACATGGGTTAAACCCAATATAAGGAATCATGGATCATAAGCCCACATATATAAGAAAGAATGATTTACACAATCAATCCCCATATATTTAATTAGTCTCTTTTGATCACTAAATTAAGTCCAAATTAATTCTTGATCAATACTAATTAAATAACATGATTTCATATTAATATATTAGAACTTATAATATATTAATATATCACAAATGTCCTCTCCTCACAAACGGTCTACCTAATTGTTCTGATGCCATGCAACCAAAATGGACCATGCCGAGTCGGGTCAAGTACATACCAAATATAGTTATGGACTTAGAACTAATCCAACAGTCTCCCACTTGGATAAGTCTAAAACTATTATTGCGTATGACTTCAAAAACCAACTGGCAATCATAGCTCTCAAAAGCCGCTGTCGAACTCTGACCTTGTCGATGAACTCTGACCTTTGTCAATGACTTGTCCAGTAGATAAGGGATCATATATTCCTCCATTCTAGATATCATATGGATTGAGACATGGATTATAAATCATTCTCTTTTTCCATTTGTTGTTTCTCGATTTGCGATTTATGAAGACCGACTAATTGAACAAATCACATTAGTCCTGGCTTGGCCAAGCACTTCGGGGTGTCATCACTAAATCATCGAGGGGCCCACATATATCGCTTTTATACCTTTAAGGGTAAAAGGAATGGATCAACTTCGACTCATATGGATTGTTCTACTACTTGTTGAATCATACACAAAGGCACGTTTTATAACATCGAGTTACCAATGTGTTTCCATGCAGTCAATGTATATCCAACTCATAGTAACAACTCATATCTCTAGGTTTGAAGAATATAAGATATTATCGTCTCATGATCACTCGTGATAAAATCCATGAAGTGATTCCAATAAGTGTGGGTTGAAACCAATACTCAGAACTTATGAGCACTCATGAGTGTTGTAGCACGACTTTGTCCAACATCTTAGACCTCTATAAGCCAACCCATGACAGTCTTGATTCATATCTACTTCCAACATATGACCAACTGTGGATGGTTTGAATAACTTAGTCATTCAGGAAAAACAACCTAGTTATTCTGGAAGTCAAAACATGCAAAGTGAAACACAAGAATAATCGAATCCAATATAGTCTCAGAACTTATGAGTATAAATAGCTACTTCTTTTATTTATCACCATATTGATTACCCATCATTCATTACATACTGTTTCAAACTATCAACTTTATACTTGAATTAAAACAATAGTTGTCCCATTCTCCAAGCATGTACACTATGTTTTTCTAAACACTAGTCATGCCATACACCAAGTATGCATAATAAGTTTGTCTATGATCTTTACTTTGTGAAATAGATAGATTTAACATAATTCCAATGATTCTCATTTCACACTCCCAATTCCTTACTACAAATGCAAGAATTCCAAATTCTTGCTATTTACCTAAATCTGTTAGATTCTAAACTTATATGCATTGGTCCTCTTGTAATGATTATGCATAAAGTCACAAATACTTTTCAACATACATTACAGAGTATTCCAATGGAGACTAACTCCATGGAACCGATGTCTCATATTCAAATTTCATTGCCTTTGAACATTCTTCTTGCATTGAATTTCCTAATCTTACACAGATTTAATGAATAACTTCCACCTATGGGAACATTTCCATATTCCCCTTTTGACTATTAATCTTGAACAAGAGTTTCCTCTTTTCAGAATACGTCAATATGGTCCTTCCAAAATTAACACTATACTTCCAACTATCCCTGAGCAACCAATCTTTGGTAAACCATAGATTGTCCTCGACAATTGCTTAATCCTTTTAGTCATATCCAATTCTAGACCTTTTCCCTTCTTAATGTCCCAGGCATTTGGAAAATTTTTGAAAGGATTAATATTATAGCACATGCAATTGATCCTATATTCGAAGCATATGGGACACGATTCATGATGTTACACATAAAGACATGATACTAGACCAGTCCTTTTGCTACAATATTTCAATATGCCAAGTTCTAAAAATTCAGATTATGAAAAGGGATGTCGTAATCATAATCGAATTTTTAGAACTCAAATAATAGACCCATATATAGAATTTCCTTATGTTGAGGCATTCCAACACAAAATTCATATATATCCTTGACTAAATATGATTAAAACCTCAATCTAAGCTTTTAGAGTTGAAATGAAGTATAGTTTCCTCTCCCTTAATTATAGCAAAACAACTTTTCAACCCCTGCAACTCCACAAATTGAAACTTTTATTTTCTATAATTAGCATTGCTAACTTGCAACCTTTATCATAAATATCATGCTCCCACTAACATGATGATTATTAGCAATACACTCATGCTCCCACTAGCTTTGACATGTACTCATAAATCAGCTAGACTTCTAGAAATCAATACTTTATTGACTTTCTTACCAAAGTTCAGACTTCTGATACGAGATGTATTGATAAAACTTTATCAATATCACACACATTTCCTTAGATAGCTCACATGTGTGTCTAAAAAATTTCAGAAATATGAAAATGGATGTTGTAATCATAGTCTCAATTGCTTAGACCTTTTGCCATTCCTCACAAGTCCATGTTAGTGTGTCGGTTAACCACACATGCTCCACTAACGACTTTGAGAATGCAAATATCACACTTGCCATCTACCTAAAATCTACTTATTGAAAGCGCTTCCTCACCATCATTTTCAAGAATCAGAGAGAAACCTTATGACACGGTTAATGACAAATCCAAACCCATATGGATTGAAATTGTGTAGTCTTAACTTCTTTCCACCTGGCAGCACAAGGGTCTGCCATTGCTTCCAATTTGTTATGCAACCGATTGAGAACTCTCAGAACTCATATGTAAAGCTAACACAGAAGTAGGAATATGTCAACACGATAGGTTATTAAAGCTCACGTCGTGTGCTATTGTCAAACTACAGGCTTTTATTCTTGATTAGATCTTGAAATTCTTCCAAGATCTTTAAGACTCCCACTGTCCTTTTGACATATAAGGCTATCTTGCCAAATATTCAAGAGATAGTGCAGATTCTTTATCAAGACAAACAATTTACACAATTGGCCTAAGTTGCTCTTTATTTTATCCAAAACATCACAACTTACCAATTTCAAATGTACAAGAGTAGGACACTTTTACTCTTACATTTGACAAGTGTTTAAAACCTTTCTTTAAGATATGTCACTCAACTTATAGTCTTGGAGTATGACTCTAAGACTTGTTTTGGAACGAAGTATGACACATCTTGTTGATTTAACCATTCCAACATTTCAAGATTCCTCTTCTTAGTCATAAGAATGCACTAAGATTTCCTTAGAGGACTAACTGTGATATGATTTCTAAATCATTAAGATGATCACAAAACCTGATAATAAAGTACTCTCCCATCTTTTCAGATTTGAGTAACTTTTATCCTTGTGCCTAATTTGATTCTTCTCATTCATTCTGCCATACATCAAAACTTTTCCAATGCTTCAGAATTATACTTAAACTTGTAAGTATAACCATATTTACTAAACTTTAGTAAATCATGAAGAATAGTCTTATCGATATTTTGTGGTGGACTTTATCAGTGCACAAGAATGTGTACTTGATCCCTTAGTCCTTCACTTGACTCACATATACATGTGAATAAGGAATTAGTCTTAATTTTCCAAAGATGAAAATTCTCATTCATCATACTATACAACTTGCATGATTTCCAAGTTTCTATCCAACTGAAACCTTGGGTGATGAGAGTCTTTCCTTATTTGGTAAATTTAGACACTTACCATAAATGAATGGAACAAATCCATTTTCCAATACTGCTATCAATTGAATCATATAAGTAACAATTTTCCACAAATTCCATTGTAAGGATACTTAGAATAAATGAAATCAAAATTTTCCTTTTATTTTAAAAAATTTTGCGGAAAAACTTATCCTGACAGTGCAAAAGTATATGGAAAACTTTGTTGTTATCTATTCCGAAGAAATATATCATAACTCCTAAGTAACAACTCAAAATTCTGATCACCATACCATGCGATCGAAATCCATTTTCGCGATCAGAATCAGCATATACTTCCTTTAAGTTTCTTCACTTTTCTTTGATTCTTAAAACATCAACATGTGACCCAGTCACATCATGTAATAAGAATCTCAGAATAGAAACTTAACAGAGTTAGATATAGGACTTTACCTGAAGTAGAGTCAAACTTATTGACTTTACCAGCCTTATGATCTTTCAGGTAAATTTGACAGCTTCGCAACCAATGCCCCTTCCTTTGGCAAGAGAAACATATGGACTCTTTGGGAATGGTACATGGGACAATCTCAGACTTAGTCTTTCTCTTTACCAATTGGTCAACCGAGTTGACTATGGTCAATCCCTTTCCTTGGGGACAGAAGGCTTTTCTAGATATCCAATGTTACCATTGTCAATGTCCATGGTAGATTGGGAAGTTGATCTACTAATAAAATTTGTTTTACCAAAGATCCAAATCATTGTTGATTCAGCAACACCAAGCAAATAAATGAGATCATGAAGGGTCATGTCATAGTCTTCTACATAGTAGTCCTGGAGGTAACTCACTATGTGACTTAGAAAGTGATTGAACAACCAACTTTCTTAAGACTTTGACACCTAACTCTCCCGGCTTGTCAATATGTGACTTCATCTCCAAGATGTGAGCACACATAGACTTGGCTTGCCATTAGGGCTTTAGTGACCTTGAGCTTGTGGGTTAAGGAGAATAATTGGAGGAGGTGGAGGGAGTGAAGTTCCAAGAGATATTCAAGATACTTGATCTAAAGTCCTTAGTATAACACCCAATATGAAATATTAAGGCTAGGACCCAACACAATACTTTTATAACTTGGAAGAGGGATGCCATAATCCAAGCTATAAAATATTTGAAGGTAGGTGAATGACGATTCACCAATTTCCACCATGAAAACGAAATAATTTAATTAGGTTTTACTTGGATTTGAAACTCCTAAATCTTTTGAGATTCATTGAACTATTCAATGGCATTTTTCAATCTCGAGTGTGCCCTTTAGGTTTTGTGACTGGGACGTCGAAGATCACAAAACAAGGTGTGAAGTAACCATGCAGATTACTGATGGGTTTTAGCCATAAGAACTTTCCTATGTGCGCATGCAAAACCCTAATGCTTGGATCTAGGCTTTCTAATAAACATGCTTTGAATCCAAGACTTCTAATTACTAATTAGGTTAAACAAGGACATTGAAACAGATCTAGAATCATACCTTTGAGTTCCTTGTTGATCTTGAGGTCTTGGAGCTTCTAGAGTCACAAGTGTCACTCCTCTAATGGCTTACAAACACCAAAGCAAGAAGGATGATTTGGGAGAGAGGAGAGGGGGGAATTACGACCAGAGTTCTCTTACTTAATCAGAGATATCGAATTCCCTATGCCATGGGGTCTATTTATACTTGTAGACTCCTTAAGGATTACAGATAAGTCCCTATCAGATAATCTTCTCTTAAGGCTATCCAAATCCATTCCTAGATAACTCTAATGGACGATTTTAGCTATCCTAATCCTCTTAGAATTCGTCCATAGTATATCCAAATGGATTTACAGTTTAAAGCTTAACTATCAAACAATTGACAGTTTATACCCCTTTATTTAATTAATCTCTTTAAGTCACCAAATTAATTCTTATTAATTCTATGACTTATATTAATCAAATAACAAATATATTATTCATTATATTATTCCCATAATATATTAACAATATTTATTCTCTCTATAAATCATCCTATCAAGTTGTTATGGTGAAGGCAACCCAAAAGGCCCATGCACAACCGGATATAGTTACAGCCTTAGACACTATTCCAACAGTCTCCCACTTGGATAAGTCTAGTAACTATACAAGTACAATTCGGTTTGCAATCGTAGCTCTCAAAGACGCTGTCAACTCTGATCTAATCAATCTTGTCCTTTAGATAAGGGAACGTACAGTCCTCTGTTAGATATCATGTTGACAATCCTATGGAATGGTTAGTCAAGCATTTAGGTTTCTCGATCTCTGATTTATTCGACATAGAACTTAATCGAACACATCAATTCAGTTCTGACCGGGCCCGGCACATAAGTCAAATCAAATCATCGAGCGGCCGAGATATCGCTTTTACCTTCTTAGATAAAAGCTACAGATAAACTTCGACTTATATGCATTTACTTATTCATTAACCAACTATACACAACAATACGTTTTATAACACCAAGTTACTGATGCGTTTTCGTATTATCAATGTACAATCAATTAACAAATAATAAACCATATATCTAGGTTCTAAGACTATATGATATTATCGTCTTGCGATCACCTTTTATATCGTATTCCACAAGGTGATTCCAGCAAGCGCGGGTTTATTCCAATGCTCAAAACTAGTTCATAAGCACTCATGAACGTTGCAGCAATCCTTTGCTATGTCTAACACCATTTAGACACTCTACACACCAATTCATGACAATCTTCTTTCATATCTACTCCCAACATATGAACGATTGTGGACCATTTGAATAATTTGATTATTCCTAATAAACTCAATTATTCTGGAAGTCAAAACATGCAAAGTGAAACAATAGCTAAACAATTAACATAAGATAGTATCATTACTCGTAAATAAAACTCCTTTATTTAATCATCAAATGTCAATTTACATTTATCTATTACATGTTTCTAATACTATCTAATCTATGCTAATATCATCCTTTAGCCCAATACTCCTAGCATGCTGTAAGTGCTTAACCCTACTCAGTCCCTTCGTAAGCGGATCTGCTGGGTTATCTTCTGATGATATCCTCTTTACTACGAGTTGTCCTTCTTCTACACGATGTCTGATGAAGTGATATTTTCTGTCGATATGTCTTGATCTACCATGATCCCTCGGTTCCTTGGTGAAGGCAACCGCACCTTCGTTATCACAGAAAATCTCCATGGGCTCCTTTATGGCAGGTACGACTCCAAGATCACCGATGAAGTTCTTTAGCCATATTGCCTCCTTCGACGCTTCGCTCGCTGCAATGTACTCTGATTCGCACGTTGAATCAGCTACGGTCTCTTGCTTGGAACTCTTCCAGGTCACTGCTCCTCCATTTAGGGTAAAGACCCAGCCCGACTGCGAACGGTAGTTGTCCCTATCGGTCTGAAAACTGGCGTCACTATACCCTCGCACCTTCAAGTCATCACTCCCTCCGAGGACTAAGAACCATTCCTTTGTCCTCCGAAGGTACTTAAGGATATTCTTCACCGCAATCCAATGTGCTTTGCCAGGATTCCCTTGATATCTGCTAACCATGCTCAAAGCGAAGGCTACATCAGGGCGAGTACAAGTCATAGCGTACATGATTGAGCCAACTGCGGAAGCATATGGTACTCGGCTCATTTCTGCTATCTCAGCTTCGGTACTCGGACTTTGAGTCTTACTCAGTTTGGCATTACTTTGTATTGGTAATTCTCCCTTCTTTGAGTTTTCCATACTAAAACGTTTCAGTACCTTCTCCAAGTAAGTGTTCTGACTAAGTCCAATTAGTCTCTTACTTCTTTCTCTCACTATCCTTATTCCCAAAATGTAAGAAGCTTCTCCGAGGTCCTTCATAGCGAAGCACTTCCCGAGCCAGGACTTAACTTCCTGCAGAGTCGGGATGTCGTTTCCTATGAGCAATATGTCATCGACATATAAGACGAGAAAGCTTACTATACTCCCACTGGCTTTGACATATACACAAGACTCGTCTTCGCTTCGTACAAATCCAAACTCTTTGACTTTCTCATCGAAACAAAGATTCCATCTGCGAGACGCTTGTTTAAGTCCATAAATGGACTTCTCAAACTTAAACACTCTATTCGAATGCTTCGGATCCACAAACCCCTCGGGCTGAGCCATGTAAACATCCTCAGCCAACTTCCCATTAAGAAAAGCGGTCTTGACATCCATTTGCCAAATCTCATAATCATGAAATGCGGCAATAGCTAGCATCACTCTAATAGATTTAATCTTCGCAACTGGTGAGAAGGTCTCATCATAGTCAACTCCAGGAGTTTGAGTAAAGCCCTTCGCAACCAATCGCGCTTTATATGTGTGTACGTTTCCATCCACGTCGGTCTTCTTCTTGAAGATCCATTTGCACCCAACGGTCTTACGTCCGGGCACATAATCAACCAAATTCCAAACTTGGTTATCATACATGGATTGGATCTCGCTATCCATTGCCTCTTTCCATTTTGCAGACTCCGGGTCTGCCATGGCTTCCTTATAGCTATTAGGTTCATCAAGGTTTACTAGTGTACCATCACTAATATACGTGTCCCCTTCGGTAGTAATATGAAAACCATAAAACTGGGGTAGAACTCTAACTCTATCGGAACGTCTAAGAGGTAAGGATTCGTCAATCGGTTCAACCGGAGTTTCCTCCTCGGGTTGAGTGCCAGCGGTAGAGGTTCCTTCATCTATCGACTCTTGAATTTCTTCAAGCTCGATTTGCCTCCCACTGTCTCCTTGGCTTATGAGTTCTCGCTCTCGGAAAACTCCTCTCCTTGCAACGAAGACAACATTGTCCTTCGGTCTATAGAAGAGATATCCAAAGGATGTCTGCGGGTAGCCGATGAAAATACATCGCTCACTTCGAGGTCCAAGCTTGTCGTGAGTATCTCGTCTTACGAAAGCCTCGCAACCCCAAACCTTGATATGTGCCAACGAGGGAGCTTTTCCTGTCCACATCTCGTGAGGTGTTTTGGCAACCTTCTTAGTAGGGACTCGGTTAAGGATATGGGCGGCAGTCTCTAAGGCATACCCCCAAAAAGAGATTGGTAGCGAAGCACGACTCATCATAGAGCGAACCATATCCAATAAGGTTCGATTACGCCTTTCTGCCACACCATTCAACTGCGGTGTCCTAGGAGGCGTCAATTGTGAAACTATTTCACACTCCTTGAGATAATCGTGGAATTCAAGACTTAGGTACTCTCCTCCTCGATCGGATCGAAGCATCTTGATTTTCCTGCCCAATTGATTCTCCACTTCATTCTTGAACTCTTTGAACTTTTCAAAGGTGTCTGACTTTTGCTTGATTAAGTAGATATACCCATATCTACTATAGTCATCGGTAAAAGTCACATAGAAGCGGTTCCCATCCTTCGTGGTTGATCTAAACGGTCCACACACATCGGTATGTATTAGGTCCAATAGACCCTCGCCCCTTTCACATGTACTCGTGAAGGGCGACTTAGTCATCTTTCCAAGCAAACAAGACTCGCATGTGTCATCTTCCCTAAGGTCGAATGACTCCAACACTCCATCCTTTTGGAGTTGGGCTATGCGTTTCTTGTTGACATGTCCAAGACGACAATGCCACAAGGATGCTTTATCCATACTAGTGGAAGAATCAATATTCAAAACATCATTCCCTAAGTTATCAACAATCATAACGGTTTCATATATTCCATTACATGGTATAGCTTCAAAGTAAAAGACACCATTTAGATAAGCCAAAATAGAACCATTCTCATTATTAAAAGAAAATCTAAATCCTTGTCTATATAAACCATGAAATGAAATGATGTTTCTTGCCATTTCTGGCGAATAGCAACAATTGTTCAAATCTAAAACTAAACTATTCCTAAGCACTAAGGAATACACTCCAATCTTGGTCACAGGCGACGATCTTCTGTTCCCCATGATTAGGTTGATCCTTCCTTGCTCCACATCCCTACTTCTTCTTAGTCCCTGCACATTAGAACAAATGTGATAACCACAACCGGTATCAAGAACCCAAGAAATAGCATGATTAGAATCGTTAGATTTGATTGTATATATACCTGCGAAAGATGGCTTGATCTTTCCTTCTTTGATTGCTTGCAGGTAATCCGGGCAGCTTCTCTTCCAATGTCCTATCTTGTGGCAGTGGTGGCACTCTGCCTCCTTCGGGTTAGGGCAGGGCTTGGCGGGATCAACTTTGGTCCCACTAGAAGAGGCACCATCTTGGGCTTTCACCTTGCGATAGTTCTTCGATGAAGCTTTCCTCTTCTTTCCCTTCCCTTGTCCAATAGCCAAGACAGGAGCAGCGGGCGGATTGGGAGTGGGTGCAACAGACTTGTCCTTAAAGTTGCTCTCAGCAACCCTCAAGAGACCTTGGAGCTTGCTTAGGGAGACCTCTTCTTTGTTCATGTGGTAGGTCATCCTAAATTGGTTGTACATCGGAGGCAAAGAGTGAAGCACCATGTCGATCGCCAAGTCTTCACCGAAGTCAACATTTAACTTGCGGAGGCGGTCAACATACCTTTGCATCTTTTGCAAGTGCACGGTAAGAGATTCTCCATGACCCATCTTTGCGGAGATCATGTTAGTGAAAATCTCGTACCTCTCTTGTCTCGCGTTTTGGTGGTACCTCTCCAATAAATCTTGATGCATCTCGTACGGGTACATGTCCTCGTAGGACTTTTGGAATTCGGAGTTCATGGTGGCGATCATGATGCAATGTACCTTCGTTGCATCTCTCTCATGAGTTTCAAAGGCGGTGATTTCGGCGGGAGTAGCAATTTCGGGGTTGATTTTCTCGAGCTTCTCATCGAGGACATACTCCTTATCCTCATAGCGAGCAATGGTGCGAATGTATCTTATCCATTCGCTAAAGTTCGTTCCATCGAAGGTGACCTTTTGGCAAAGGCTCATCAACGTGAAAGAACTAGCAGCAGCGTTGTTTGCGTTTGACATCTATAATTAGAAAAGGACAAAGATAGATTAGAATAAGGATCCCTAATTATCACCTAATAAGAAAATTAGGGCTAGGATCCAACAATAACATTTACATACTAGAAAAGGGATGCCGTAATCTAATATGCAAATAAATTGAAGGTAAGTGAATGACGATTCACTAATTCTCCATCACGAAACTTAAACTATTAGTCCTAAGTGTTTTTGAGAATTCCTAGGTTCGGATGAGATTCATTGAAACTATTCAATGGCATGTTCAAATCTCGATATGCCCCTCTCGTTTGTGACTGGGATGCCGAGGATCACAAAGCGGGTGTGAATTACCATGCAAATTCACATGGCGCCTTCATCGTAACAATCACCTATTCGACGTGCCGGTAAACCACACACGCTCCATCGAACTATGATAAACAACGAATCACCCTTTGCCACCTTCGCTTAGGATCAATTAGTGTGCCGGTAAACCACACACGCTCCACTAACATCTCAGCAAGGTGCAAAGTGTAATTTCATGGGATTGCATCAATTCACTTTTCCTAAAGTAACTAGGATTGGGAAATTTTAAAAAAATATGTAGTTACTTTATATTTCTTATTATACTTTTAATGAGAGAATGAGGTTGCCCTATCCTACCCGTTCGGCTAACGACCCTCCACCAATCAAGCAAGCGGTGGGTGTGAGTGTACACCCATTAAGCGCCATTTTATAGGACGCAACCTTATACCCACCTTATAGATCGGCTTCGTGAATGAGGCCTACTAACGGTAAGACTAGCATTTAGTTATACATATATATATATTATTCTAGTAATATCATATTTGTATAGTGTTGTATTTTAAAACTTTTAAAATCTAGGGTTTGAAATTTAAGTTGTCTAAATTAAAACTTTTAATCACAAAAGTAAATTTCAAAACATGAGGGTAGGTTTTAAACATTTAAAACATGGAGGATCAAATAACAAATAATTCCAATTAACAATTAATATTCTAATTATCTATATTTGATTTATTCAAGATTTCTTTTTAAGATAATTACCAAAATAATCAAAATAATTAATCAATTATCATATAAGGAAATTAAATATTTAATTAGTTGATAATTACCTTTAACTAGATCAGGATAATAATTATATTTATCAGAAAAACGAATTAATATTGATCTAATTAGTTTATGGTAAGTTAAGATAAGATAAACACAAAGAAATCCCGAATCTGGCCATTCCTGACGCCTGGACTCGCCGAGTGCACAAATGGACTCGCTGAGTCAGGCCTACTCGCCGAGTCCACTTTGAGACTCGCCGAGTCTATGACTCAGAAACCAAAAAATCGAATTTTGCAGGTTTGTTTCAGTTAAGCAAGCAACAATTTACAGAAAACCAAGCTAGGCTCTGATACCACTGATGGGTTTTAGCCATAAGAACTTTCCTATGTGCGCATGCAAAACCCTAATGCTTGGATCTAGGCTTTCTAATAAACATGATTTGAATCCAAGACTTCTAATTACTAATTAGGTTAAACAAGGACATTGAAACAGATCTAGAATCATACCTTTGAGTTCCTTGTTGATCTTGAGGTCTTGGAGCTTCTAGAGTCACAAGTGTCACTCCTCTAATGGCTTACAAACACCAAAGCAAGAAGGATGATTTGGGAGAGAGGAGAGGGGGGAATTACGACCAGAGTTCTCTTACTTAATCAGAGATATCGAATTCCCTATGCCATGGGGTCTATTTATACTTGTAGACTCCTTAAGGATTACAGATAAGTCCCTATCAGATAATCTTCTCTTAAGGCTATCCAAATCCATTCCTAGATAACTCTAATGGACGATTTTAGCTATCCTAATCCTCTTAGAATTCGTCCATAGTATATCCAAATGGATTTACAGTTTAAAGCTTAACTATCAAACAATTGACAGTTTATACCCCTTTATTTAATTAATCTCTTTAAGTCACCAAATTAATTCTTATTAATTCTATGACTTATATTAATCAAATAACAAATATATTATTCATTATATTATTCCCATAATATATTAACAATATTTATTCTCTCTATAAATCATCCTATCAAGTTGCTATGGTGAAGGCAACCCAAAAGGACCATGCACAACCGGATATAGTTACAGCCTTAGACACTATTCCAACAATTACTTGGTACCCTTAATATTAACCCTCAATCGATGTGTCGGTTAACCACACGCGCTCCACCGATGCTATGATAAATATTAAGTTACCCTTTTCCTACCTTGTTAAGTCCAGCTAGTGTTCCGGTTAACCACACGCGCTCCACTAACCGACTTAAGCAAAGTGCAAAGTGTAATTTCATGGATTAGCACCTAATTCACATTTTCCTAAAGTAACTAAGATTGGGAATTATAAAACATTTAGTTACATTATATTTATCATTAATACTTTTAATGAAGGGATAATTCTAGTCCTTGTCCTACCCGTTCGTCTAACGATCCTCCACCAGTCAAGGAAGCGGTGAGTGAGAGTGGACACCCATTAAACTGCCATTTTATAGGCAGTAACCTTATACCCCCTTATAGACTAGCTTCATGAATGGGTCCTACTAACGGTAAGACTGACTTGCTCTTATATATATATATATATATATATATATATATATATATATATATATATTAACTAACAATACTATAAAGTATAAGGGTTGAATTTTAACTTTTAAAATTCTAAGGGCTTAACTTGGAATTAAAGAATTCATAAGGGAAAACTTTTCAAATTCCAAAACTTGAGGGCAAGTTTTGAAACTATTCAAAACTGTTAAATTCCATAACTTATGTGTTTAAAGTAGTTTTAATCCAAAAACTCTTCAAGTTCCATAACTTGAGGACAAGTTATGGAAGACTTTAAATTATTAAAATAATGTGACTTTTCTTGATTCATAACCTATGGAAATATTTATGATTTTTATGAATCTTAAATGAGACTTTTCATATAACTTGAGGAAAAGTTAGAAAAACACATTTTAGAATCAACTCTAAGATTAACTTGGATTAAAACAACAATTTCACATAACTTTTCTCTTAATCTAAGCAACTCATATGAACAAGATAATTCAAATAAAACTTTTTCATGTAATTAGCCTAATCCTTAAACTAATACAAAACATGAATCTATTGACAATTATCTTTGAAATTTGATTAGAATGAACATTACCACATCAAAAACAGGGTTATAGGTTCAAAAACAGCTTAGGGTAATGATTCTAGTCCAATTCCAGCCTAAAAAGTCGAAAATATGTTGTCTGGGGGTCCTACTCGTCGAGTGTATGAACCTACTCGATGAGTAGGATGCGTTTCTTCAAGGACTCGACGACTCCATTAGTGGACTCGGTGAGTCCAATGCCCAGACAGCCCGAAAATCTATTTTTTCAGCATTTTTCAGCACTTTGCAGCAAGTATAATTGAAAACAAGCCTAGGCTCTGATACCACTGTTGGCTAGCCCTCATACACAACAACATCAACACATGTAATAACCATGAGAAGAAGACACTTCATGCTCAAATTGGCTAGCCCTCATATATGTATCACTAGTGCTTTCTTGAGCTAAAGGGGTCCTTATATAGTGTGCACATTAGGGTTACACCATGTAACCCATGACTTTAGCCATTCCTTATGCTCCATGGGTTTTATCCTCCATATAGTATCTATGGGTCACCACATGGGTTAAACCCAACATAAGGAATCATGGATCATAAGCCCACATATATAAGAATGAATGATTTACACAATCAATCCCCATATATTTAATTAGTCAATTTTGATCACTAAATTAAGTCCAAATTAATTCTTGATCAATACTAATTAAATAACATGATTTCATATTAATATATTAGAACTTATAATATATTAATATATCACAAATGTCCTCTCCTCACAAACGGTCTATCCAAATGTTCTGATGCCATGCAACCCAAATGGACCATGCCGAGTCGGGTCAAGTACATACCAAATATAGTTATGGATTTAGACACTAATTCAACAAAAGCTAGAGCTTTCACTAATACTAATGAATACTAAGAGTTCTATTAAATAAGGATCAGCCAGGCCGGATTGTTGGGAGGCTGGACCATTTCAGCATATAGCATTTCCGAAATCTAACAACCAAGCCAACATGACCATTCTAAACACATTTACCATAAGTAGATCAATCAACATTATAACTGGAAAAACTGATAAATCTTATTTATGTATCCATAACAATGAAATTGAATATAAATATCAGTTTCAGTTAAAGTGTAGCTTAACTTATAGTAATCCTAGCGAAAACCGAGAAGATCAGAGGCAGGGCTTCGATACCGAACACATCTATTTGATCGGCCCTTAGGGACCTTAGAGCTTCTCTAGAAACTGAAAAATAAATAGAATGTTGGACAAACTAGAGAAAAACTTGAGAAATAAAGAGAGAGAGAGAGAGAGAGAGAGAGAGAGAGAGAGAGAAAGAGAGAGAGAGAGAGAGAGAGAGAGAGAGAGAGATAGAGAGTTGAAATGTGTGGGGATCGAATGAAGAGAAATGGATCTATTTATAGGTAAATATATGGGAAAGCGCACCATGCTTCATAATTTGCATGCCATGCATTTAAGTGCTGTTGGGTGGTGCCATGTGTCAGCATCCTTGTGGTCTGCTTCCCACCTTGTAGAAGCTCCCCATGCACGTCGTGCGCTTCGATATTTAATTATTTTCTAAAAATCATATATTTCTCATACAAGCTCCATTTTCTACGTTCTTTATATCCACACGTAGCTATTTATGAGTAGTACACCTTTCTTTTTTTTGAGAGAAAAACTTTGAAACACACTTGAACAAACGTTAGAACAAGTATATAGCGGAATAGTTAATCTCGAAGGATCAAAGGCTCAAAAATAATATTAAGAGTTAGAGAGTTAGAGAGTTAGTTGCGTAAAAGTAAAGAAATGTAAATGAAAACAATTGTTATATTAAGTATACACATAAGCAGATTCATAACGAGGAATGCATTCAAACCAAGTTAATAAGTGAGATCTAACTTAGTGATTAAGTCACAATAGATTTGCTCCGAAGAGATATGATGATTGATTATGTGAGTAAGAATATTGGATAAGTAAGATAGAAAGAGAACTTTGAGAAGTATATTAGAAATGGATAAGATGTTCACTGTATTTCACCGTATTTGTAATACATGAGAATGAACTCTATTTATAGAGACTCAAAAGATAACAGATTTACAACTCTAAGGTTGCACCCAAAGATCTTTCTTCAAAGCCTTCGGTAGGCATCAGTGTGGGGTCAAGCGGTGGCAGATCGACAATCTTGGAGATGGTGGGGTGAATGTTTGCGTCGATCTTGGCGAAGTCACAGACTATTTCCTTAAGAAATGTACTGGCCCTTTCAAGTGCAATCTTCATCTTTGGATGCTTCTCAGACTTGTGCTGAAACACCTTGGCGATGAGAAAAACTTCTTCAGGGTCCATGCATGGAAAATCAGCCTGGGTGCGGCTGTAGTCGTGTTCCCTCCTGGTTAAGGTGTATTGGATGAACTCAGCCTTCATGAACTTCCGGATCTTGTAATTTTTAACTACAGATGGTCTGTGACAACCCGAAATTCTATTATGTACAAAAAATAGCACTTTAATAGAAGTCATATAAGTCATTGTAAATTTTCAGACTTTTCCGTAAAGGTTTGAGTATTTCAGGGTTTACTCTCAAAAGACATATCAGGAGAGTGGATGCACTAGGGTTTGGTGCAACTCTGTTATTCTTAAACTCTATGATATTAGAGTTCATTGTGAGAATAAAATATTTTCTGCCAAAAATCCCAGGACTATATATAGAAATCTGAGCCATTTTCATTCATTAGTTACATTTCCAACTAGTGAAAAGCCATTTTCTCTCTCACGGATCTTCGGGTTTTCATCCCAAATCGTGAGTACCTCTCTCTAGTTGTACTATATGGCTTATAATGTGCTTAATAACATAGATTTCATAACAAAACAGCTAGATTCGAGAGTTTACCGCCCAAGAACACTTGGGGAGTAAACTCTTAAAATGATGCCTAGTCCTTCCCCCATGATATGTAACTACCTTAGGCTTGTATGCTAGTGTTTATAAGACTAGAAATCACCGATGAACACCAAGAGTAAGGTGTTCACGGCCCAAGAAGTTCTTGGACTGTGAACTCCAAACTCAAGGGCAAAAGAGTGCCTTAACCACTCCTAAAGCCTTAGACAATTACATAGGTTTACTCCTAGATAAATCAAGCATCTTAAAACATCAAAAACCCATCCCCTTGAAAGATTACGGCCATAATCTCTAAGGGAAAAGGTCTTTGGGTCGTGAACATGAAAGGAGGGTACCAAAGTGTGCCTAAGGCCTTCATTAGCCTTAGATAATTGTCTAAAACCTATCCTAGATGAGTATGGGACTTGAAAGCATAAAAACACCCCTTTGCATGTGAGTTTACGGCAGTAAACTCAAAAGGGAATGGCCTTGGGGCCGTAAACTCCTCAAAGGAGTGTATTAGTGCCCTAAACCCTTCCAAGGATTGATCCACCAAGTAGGAATGCTTCTAGAGATCATTCAGAACTTCAAAACACCAAATGTCATTAAATTAAGGAATTCACAGCCGTAAACTCAAGGGTTTACGACCGTAAACTCCTTGTGTGAGGTTTATTGGAGAGTAAACTCATATATGGGGTCCTTTGGAACCCTAAACTCACCAGCTGGGTCCTACAACAACTAAGATGAAATCCTTAGGACTAATAACACTTACTATAAGTGTTTAACATGTTCTAGGAGGTCTAAACAATTTCAATTAGTAGTTTAAAGCTAATTGGGTACACATATGTGTGATTATATGTTAACTAGGATCATATCGTGTGTTCAAGACTTCACTTGACACTTAGCAATCCTACTTCTTCAGTACATCCGTACCACTCACTACAGGTGAGCTCACACCACTTAATCAATGGTTTAAATGTTTTTAAATGCTTTATGGGGGGATACAAGTCAAATACTTATAGTTATTACATCAATCACATGTGATTAATAACTACAAAATCAGTGAATTCCTTATTGTTCAAATTGTTTATCAAACTGTTTTACAAGTTCTTATACTTATCAAATACATTTGCTTAAACTCTGTTTTACTTATTATCAATTGCATGTCTATGTATGTATAGTTATATAAGAAATGTTTAAAGGACTCAGGAAGGCTATCCACCCTATTTCCTTTTCGCGCTTGAGATGTGGTCTGGTGGGACATCGGGTACCCGTGCGAAGGTCGTTTAAATGTTAGTTATATATCATGTGTACATATATAGTCATAAAAGGTCCTTCTAGTTCATTCGGTACCCTTGGGTAGCAAGGGTATACTTCCATGTTCATACATACCAGTACATCGTTAGTAAGTTACCATAGGGGTAGCACAGGAGGATAATATTATTATTACTAAAACAAAGAAACATGCAATGAGTCAGTTCATTCATGAGTCAATACTTGCTAGATAGAGCGAGAGAGAGAACACTCATTACAGCTAGTACACACAGTACATTACTATACATGCTAGATAGAGAGAGAGAACACACATTACAGGTAGCACACACAGAACATTACAGTACATTACTATACTATTACATAGATATGTTTACATGATTACGCTTACATGTGTACGTTTACATATATACATTTACATGAGTGTGGTTACATATACTTTGATAGGACAAACATCACTAGGTGCTATAGCATAGAACAAGTTCTAGATCTAACTATACCGATGAATCACAACGCATTGCGGTAGTTATATCGGGTATGCATGATCATAGTAATGTGGATGTTCACAGCTTGCATACAGGTAGGCGTCGTGTAAAGGTCCCAAAATCCCTTTGACAGGGGAGTGTTTATCCTGGGATCTAGCCATCACATTAGGCCTTATCCCTCAAATAAGGCAATAGGAGTACAGAGGTAGTCACTTATTTCAAATACTACAATAATTACGAGATTACCCTAGACTTAAGGTAATTAGTACGGTTGTAGTTCGACACTACACCATAGTACTATTTCATTTTCCCGTTACATTCACTTCGTGAACATTCACACGACGCACGGTAATGTAGAAACTATATTTTTGGTTAATGATAGTCAAATTTGGGAAAATACACACTATATCAAGAGACATACACACAGACACTAGATGCCTTGGTAGAAGGCTACAGTTAGTAGGAAACATAGGGTTTTCTAGGAGAGTTCAAACATTATACAAAACATTGTACAAAACATCTTACAGAAACATTTTACAAACGTTTTCATACAAACTCAGACATTAATATACTTATGATCTCACTAGCATTAAGCTAATACTCGCTTTCAAAATAACTTGTATTCTCATGTCACCACTAGACAGGTACAGGTGCCAGGCTTTTGAGAAGAGGGAGTTCGTTTAAGACTCATCTTTTATTTTGATATGTATATTTTTGGTGTCTATAACTTTGACAGAACACACATGTATGAAATTATTCTATTAATGCAATGGATGATGTTGTTGCTTGTTTACTATTATTCATTGTTTGTGATACTATGCATGACGTCCTCCGCCCCAGAATGTTTCCGCCATTCATGGTTTTCGGGTGTGACAGATTGGTATCAGAACATTGTTTATAGTGAATAGAGTATATCAACCCATAAAAGATATACTAACTATAAATACATTGGGATTAAAATACTCTGACCAAGAGTTTATACTTTAAATATTTAAAATATTTTATTAAGTATACGTGTCTGCATTCATACTAAAATCAATGTCACTAATACTGTACAAAAGTATTACGATTGTTGGGCAACACAATTAGACTTAGAGACATATGGTCAAAACTGGGAAGATATAGCCTGATCAAGACAAATTTGCAAAAATGGTCCCTGTGGTTGGCAAAATTCTGTAGTTTTGGTCCAAAACAAAATGTTGGTGCACCACTGGTCCAGTTTTAGATACCTTGTACGGTTTTGGTCCCTATGGTTGTATTTTCTTTTGCTTTTGGTCCACATCCCACCTAAAATGACTAATATGCCCCTTAAATAATTATATTAATTTCTTTTATTTATTTTCTTATTCTTATAATAAAATGAAAAAGAAAATATAAATAAACTTACCTCATCAGATAGATAAAACGGGAATATGTGGCAAAAAAAGTACATTCATCACTAAACTATATAGTGAACACAAGAACCCACCAACAATCAACCAGATTTGTTACCAATCGTGATTTGTAGGTTTGAGATTCAACAAAAATCGAGACTCGTCGTTGTGTCTCTTGGTCTCGGCCTGTTTCTTCGTACACAGTCATGAACCACCAGCTGTAGTGGTGCTTCGGTGAGCCATCGAGACAACAGCCTCACCTCTTGCACATCTTTTCTTCTCCCGTCAAAGCAAACGCCACCGAACCACTTGCGACGTCGTGCTTCTCTTTTGAACTCTTTTCTGGCCTCCTTGCCTTCTAACACCCTAGCCATACCGAGCCCCCTTCCTTCGCTTCCTTATTCTGAGATAGAAGAGGACAAGATCTGCTCAAGCAGCCATTGCTGCCCTCACTTCATCCTCCGTTCCGGATGAGTAAAACACCGGGAGGCGGCGATTTCTCTTCCCGATGAACGATAAGGGGCGACGGCCTCTTGTTATGCTTGCCCCTACTCGCGAATTCGGCCACTGGACCATCAATCGACCTTGGGGCTGTTCCAATTCGTATTTCGTTTTCTCCATCGAACGAGGATCTTCATAATTTTGTGTATTTTGTGTGTGTGTTTGTTTAAGAAGATGAAGTTAAAGAACCTAGATGAAGATTTAGTTAGAGAGAGAGAGACGGGAGAGAGAGGGGGAGAGAGGGAGAGAGAAAAAGAGAGAGAGAGAGAGAGAGAGGAGAGACGAGATGGTGGTGGTTTTTTTTATTTTGAATAAAAACAGATAATAAAAAAATGTAAAAACAAATTATAAGGGCATAATGGTCTTTTTAAGTAGATAGGGACCAAAAACAATAAAAATATCCGATTTTGGACCAGTGATGCACCAATATTTCGTTTTGGACCAAAACTATAGAATTTTGCCAACCACAGGGACCATTTTTGCAATTTTGTCCCTGATCAACTATATTATCCGAGGGTTGACTAGCATGTGCCTAAGTGTGGTTGTGAGGTTGCAACAAGTCTAAAAACTTACCTACAATACCACAATGAAAACAACAGAACATAAACTTAAAATATTATAGGGGTATTTTACATTACTATGAGTTACTTATGTGTTAGATTCTTATACCTCCCTTCTCGCGTAGATTTAATGGCTGGATTTCACTTTCCTGGAGACCCGTACAATCCCAACCACGGCAATGCAGGATGGCCAGAAGATGAACCAGAAGATGATCACCCAATTCCTTTGGATGATCATGAAGCTGAAGGCTTTTCTGATGGTTCTGACTCAGAGCCAGAAGTCAACAACCTACCACCAGTAGGTCAAGGCCCTAACAACAACCCTCGCCGAACATTTCCAGGACCCACTCCCTTGTGGGCAACCATCCTTAACCACTGGAGCGACGAGCAAGGACAACCTTTACCTTACTTTGGGGACCGAAGCTTTTACAACCTCAACGAAGGTGGCTCTGTTGATCGAGCTCTGCCTGTCATGATTCGTAGAATAGCTCATAATGTTGAGCAAGGTCGAGCAGCCATAGATCGAATCATGGAAATTGATGCCAACTCTGGTGTCAACGCTGTCCGCATTCGCCAACTGGATTCTGCTCAGGAAAGGACTCTAGTTCACAATGTAGCTCTGCAAAGGGAACTCATTGAAACCCGAGCTGAAGTTAGAGAACTTCGAGCTCAGCAAGCAAGAGCTGATTGGCGCATGAGGGACATGGAACGTCTTCTGTCGGAATCAAGAACTCACACTGGTAGTTCTTGTCGCCGATAGATTCTCATCAACTTCTCTCTTTTGGATATAACCTAGTTATGTAAAACTTTGGTCTAATTCCCTATCCTTGTAAATCATAGGCCTGTTACGTCTTGGTTAGGTTGTAATGTTGCCAAAATTTTCCCATCTTGGTTGATGTAAGGCCTCTTACAGTTGGTTGTTTTTCCCAAACTTATTACATCTGTAATCCCAGTAATATTGACAAGTACCTAATCTTATGGGAATTATTATCCAAATGTGATCCTCTATTTAGATCTAGATTTTCATTCAGTCGTATCATTTGGGCTATGGAGAGTTAGTCCATGAGTCATTCTCATCAATCTTTCCATTGAAATCTTATCTATATTTTCATCTTCATAAACTATAGATCAAAGATGCCTCCTCGCAGGAATCCAAGGAGAAACCGCAATAACGAAACACCACCTCCTCTACCTCCTTAACCACCTACTCCTCAGTTCGAAACGACAGCTCTAAATGTTGTCGTAGCTGCGACTGTGGCTACAGCCATGGCTCAATATCATTCATCAGGTTCCACTGGAGGAGGAACCCTTGTTCAGTCTGTTCAAATGGAATCTCATGTGCGCTCGAGAGAGTGCTCCTATAAGGACTTCATGAATTGCAATCCATTGTACTTCAAGGGGACCGGCGGAGTCATTTCCCTCTCGCAATGGTTCGAGAAAACCGAATCGGTTCTCGAAATCTGCTCTTGTCCTGAGGAGAGCAAGGTGAAGTATGCTGCTTGCACCTTTGAAACCAAAGCCCTAACATGGTGGAATGGCCATGTTAAGTCACTATCTCTTGTAGTGGCTAATGCTATGGGCTGGGAAACTTTGAGAGACCTCATGATTGAGGAATACTGCTCGAAGGGCGAGATCCAAAAGCTAGAGGAAGAACTGTGGGGCCTAACCATGAAGGGCTCCAACGTAGTCGCCTACACCGCCAGATTTTGTGAACTGGTGGCCCTCTGTCCCAACATGATTCCTTCAGAGGGAAAGAAGATCGAAAGGTACATATGGGGACTGGTGCCCGCATACCAGGGAAATGTTTTGGCATCACACCCCACTACATTTGATAGTGCCAAGCGATTGGCACAGCGGCTTATAGACCATGGGGTTCGTACCCCGGCCGCAACAACTACCCTGGCCATCTCAGAACCTGCAAAGACCGCTGACCCCAAGCGGAAGTTCTAGGATGACAAGAAGACGGCTAAGGCTGCCAAGAAGAGGCAGGTCGTGGCAGTACATGCTGCGATAGCCCCTGCCGCTACTGCTCCGGTAAATCAGTACTCTGGAAGTTTGCCTAAGTGCAACAAGTGCAACTTCCATCATGTCGGCGCATGCCGGGAGATGCAGTGTCTAAACTGCAACGGAAAGGGGCACACAGCCCGTTTCTGTAAAGCTCCGGCGAAGCCAAGCAACCAAGACCCTGGTGCTGGAGCAGGCCAAACTTGCTACGGATGTGGCGAAGTAGGCCACTTTAAAAGAAACTGCCCGAAGGTAGGGTTTGTCGGTGGAGCGACAAGAGTTCTGGCCATAGGCCATCAGGAAGCGGTTGCCGACCCTACCGTGGTCAATGGTACGTTCCTCCTCGATAACTCTTATGCATGCATTCTATTTAATAGTGGAGCGGAGAGGAGTTTCGTGAACCAAAATTTTGCTCATTTACTTAAGCAAAAATCACGAGCACTTAATGAACCGTTCACTGTAGAAATGGCTAACGGGAAGACAGAGAGCACTAGCAGTATATTCGTAGGGTGTAACCTAACTTTAGATAACCATTCATTTTATATCGATCTTATGCCGGTCTCAATTAAAAGTTTCGATGTCATTTTTGGCATGGATTGGTTGAGTCTCCATCGTGCCGATATCATGTGTTACGAAAAGGCTGTTCGCCTAAATCTGTTGTCTGGCGAAATCTTAGTAGTTTATGGCGACAAATCCAACACGAACCTTCGTATCATCTCGAGCATTCAGGCTCAGAAATTCTTGCGAAAGGAATGTTGTGCATTCCTTGCTCATGTGGTCGATGTGAGTCAAGAAACGAAGGACATTCAGAATATTCCAATAGTACGCGAATTTCCCGACATATTTCCAGAAGAACTCCCAGGATTACCTCCGCAATGTCAAGTCGAGTTCCGAATCGACTTAGTTCCAGGGGCTACCCCAGTAGCCAAATCGCCCTATCGTCTAGCACCTGCAGGGATGTAAGAACTGTCCGGTCAACTTAACGAACTGCTTATCAAGGGCTTTATAAGACCAAGCTTCTCACCCTGGGGAGCTCCAGTCTTGTTCGTCAACAAGAAAGACGGGTCGTTTCGTATGTGCATCGACTACAAGGAGCTCAACAAGATGACGATCAAAAATCATTATCCTTTGCCTCGGATCGACGATTTGTTTGACAAACTACAAGGGGCGAACTTCTTTTGAAAAATCGACTTGAGATCTGGATATCACCAACTACGAGTGCTAGGGGAGGATGTTCCAAAGACAGCCTTCCGAACTCGTTATGGGCACTATGAATTCGTAGTAATACCGTTCGGACTGACGAACGCACCTGCTGTATTCATGGACTTAATGAATAGGGTGTGTCGTCCTTACTTGGATCAGTTCGTCATCGTCTTCATCGATGACATACTTATCTACTCTCGAAGTAAGGAGGAGCGTAGTCAACATCTGCGACAAGTCCTCGAAACATTACGTTCGGAGAAGCTCTACGCGAAGTTCTCGAAATGCGAATTTTGGATACCAAGTCGAATTCTTAGGGCACGTGGTTAGCGAAGAGGGTATACACGTGGACCCTTCCAAAATCAAGGCCATTGAGAACAGGTCAGCACCGAAGATGCCTACGGAAATTCGTCAATTTCTAGGCCTCGCTGGCTACTATCGCAGGTTCATTCAGAACTTCTCCCGCATAGCGAAACCTCTTACAACACTGACCCAGAAGGGTGTGGCCTTTGACTGGGAAGAGAAGCAGGAGAGAGCATTCGAAACGTTCAAACGAGCCTTGTGCACCGCACCAATACTATCCCTTCCCAAAGGAATAGAAGACTTCGTTGTCTATTGCGATGCATCGAATCAAGGACTCGGATGTGTTTCTGATGTAGCGAGGTAAGGTCATCGCCTATGCCTCGAGACAGCTGAAGACACATGAGGTCAAGTACATGACCCACGATCTTGAATTAGGAGTAGTTGTGTTTTCCCTGAAGATCTGGAGACATTACTTGTACGGAATGAAGAGCACTATCTTTACAGACCACAAGAGCTTACAACACATATTCGACCAGAAGGAGATCAACATGAGGCAACGACGGTGGATCGAGCTACTCAGTGATTACGAATGCGAAATTCTTTATCACCCGGGTAAAGCCAACGTAGTAGCTGACGCCTTGAGTCAGAAAGAATATTCTGGTCGTAGAGTCAAATCATTGACAATGTCCATCCATTCACACTTGTCCATGCAAATTAAGGCAGCTCAGCTCGACGCTTTGAAGCCTGAAAATGTGGCGGGTGAATCCCTACGGGGATGGATAAGAACTTTGAGATTAAGGGTGGTGGGGCTTATTATTTCATGGACCAGATCTGGACCCCGAAGCTCGGTGGTTTCAAAGACTTGGTCATGAACGAGGCACACAACACTCGTTACTCCGTGCACCTGGGATCAGATAAGATGTATCTGGATCTTAAAAAGTTATACTAGTGGCCTAACATGAAAGCAGATATAGCTACCTTCGTGGGTAAATGCCTTACTTGCGCAAAGGTCATCGTCGATAGACTGACCAAGTCTGCACACTTCCTGCCGATCAAAGAAACAGACAATATGGAGAAACTCACAAGAACTTACATTAGGGAGATTGTGAGACTACCCGGTGTTCCCTTATCCATTATCTCGGATAGAGATAGTAGATTCACTTCGAGGTTCTGGCAGTCGTTACAAAGTTCCTTAGGGACTAGGTTAGACATGAGTATAGCCTACCAACCCCAGACAGACGGGTAAAGTGAGAGAACTATCCAAACCTTGGAAGATATGTTGCGAGCCTGTGTGATAGACTTTGGGAAAGTATGGGATACTCATTTACCCCTTATCGAATTTTCCTACAACAACAGTTATCACACGAGCATAAAGGCAGCTCCATTCGAGGCCCTCTACGGCCGAAAGTGCAGATCCCCTCTGTGGTTGGCTGAGGTGGTTGATACCCAGTTAGCTAAAGGACGAGTTCCTTAAAGCACTCTCAGAGGTCCGAAGATAATACGGGAAATGATGGAGAAGATCATTCAGATCCGTGAACGATTGAAAGCCTCCAGAGACCGACAGAAAAGCTACGTTGACAAACATAGGAAACCGTTGGAATTCCAGGTGGGCGACTGAGTTCTATTGAAGGTCTCACCCTGGAAGGGCTTGATATGCTTTGGAAAGCGTGGAAAGCTAAATCCAAGGTACATTGGGCCTTTTGAGATTCTCGCAAGAATCGGCCCTGTAGCTTACAAGCTTAACTTACTGCGCGAACTCAGTAACGTACATTCTACCTTCCACGTATCGAACTTGAAAAAGTGTCTGTCCAACGAGACTCTTGTTATTCCACTCGACAAGATTGAGATCAACGAGAGCCTCAACTTCGTGGAGGAACCAGTAGAGATCATGGACCGAGAGGTCAAGCAAACGAAACAAAGCCATATCCCGGTAGTGAAGGTTCGCTGGAACACAAAGCAAGGACCGGAATTCACTTGGGAGCGTGAGGATCAGATGAAACTGAAATATCCCTGTCTTTTTACTTAGTTATTTGTAACTACTTATTTTCTTAAATTCTAATTTCGGGACGAAATTCCTTCTAAGGAGGGGATGATCTGACAACCTGAAATTCTACTCTGTACAAACAATAGCACTTCAATAGAAGTCATATAAGTCGCAGTAAATTTTCAGACTTTTCCGTAAAGGTTTGAGTATTTCAGGGTTTACTCTCAAAAGACATATCAGGAGAGTGGATGCACTAGGGTTTGGTGCAAATCTGTTATTCTTAAACTCCATGATATTAGAGTTCATTGCGAGAATAAAATATTTTCTGCCAAAAATCCCAGGACTATATATAGAAATCTGAGCCATTTTCATTCATTAGTTACATTTCCAACTAGTGAAAAGCCATTTTCTCTTTCACGGATCTTCGGGTTTTCATCCCAAATCGTGAGTACCTCTCTCTAGTTGTACTATATGGCTTATAATGTGCTTAATAACATAGATTTCATAACAAAACAGCTAGATTCGAGAGTTTACCGCCCAAGAACACTTGGGGAGTAAACTCTTAAAATGATGCCTAGTCCTTCCCCCATGATATGTAACTACCTTAGGCTTGTATGCTAGTGTTTATAAGACTAGAAATCACCAATGAACACCAAGAGTAAGGTGTTCACGGCCCAAGAAGTTCTTGGACTGTGAACTCCAAACTCAAGGGCAAAAGAGTGCCTTAACCACTCCTAAAGCCTTAGACAATTACATAGGTTTACTCCTAGATAAATCAAGCATCTTAAAACATCAAAAACCCATCCCCTTGAAAGATTACGGCCATAATCTCTAAGGGAAAAGGTCTTTGGGTCGTGAACATGAAAGGAGGGTACCAAAGTGTGCCTAAGGCCTTCATTAGCCTTAGATAATTGTCTAAAACCTATCCTAGATGAGTATGGGACTTGAAAGCATAAAAACACCCCTATCCATGTGAGTTTACGGCAGTAAACTCAAAAGGGAATGGCCTTGGGGCCATAAACTCCTCAAATGAGTGTATTAGTGCCCTAAACCCTTCCAAGGATTGATCCACCAAGTAGGAATGCTTCTAGAGATCATTTAGAACTTCACAACACCAAATGTAATTAAGTTTAGGAGTTCACGGCCGTAAACTCAAGGGTTTACGACCGTAAACTCCTTGTGTGAGGTTTATTGGAGAGTAAAGTCATATATGGGGTCCTTTGGAACCCTAAACTCACTGGCTGGGTCCTACAACAACTAAGATGAAATCCTTAGGACTAATAGCACTTACTATAAGTGTTTAACATGTTCTAGGAGGTCTAAACAATTTCAATTAGTAGTTTAAAGCTAATTGGGTACACGTATGTGTTATTATATGTTAACTAGGATCATATCGTGTGTTCAAGACTTCACTTGACACTTAGCAATCCTACATCTTCAGTACATCCGTACCACTGACTACAGGTGAGCTCACACCACTTAATCAATGGTTTAAATGTTTTTAAATGCTTTATGGGGGGATACAAGTCAAATACTTATAGTTATTACATCAATCACATGTGATTAATAACTACAAAATCAGTGAATTCCTTATTGTTCAAATTGTTTATCAAACTGTTTTGCTTCAAACTGTTTTACAAGTTCTTATACTTATCAAATACATTTGCTTAAACTCTGTTTTACTTATTATCAATTGCATGTCTATGTATGTATAGTTATATAAGAAATGTTTAAAGGACTTAGGAAGGCTATCCACCCTATATCCTTTTCGCGCTTGAGATGTGGTCTGGTGGGACATCGGGTACCTGCCCGAAGGTCGTTTAAATGTTAGTTATATATCATGTGTACATATATAGTCATAAAAGGTCCTTCCAATTCATTCGGTACCCTTGGGTAGCAAGGGTATACTTCCATGTTTATATGTACCAGTACATCGCTAGTAAGTTACCATAGGGGTAGCACAGGAGGATACTATTATTATTACTAGAACAAAGAAACATACAATGAGTCAGTTCATTCATGAGTCAATACTTGCTAGATAGAGAGAAAGAGAGAGAGAGAGAGAGAGAGAGAGAGAGAGAGAGAACACTCATTACAGCTAGTACACATAGTACATTACTATACATGTTAGATAGAGAGAGAACACACATTACAGCTAGAACACACAGAACATTATAGTACATTACTATACTATTACCTAGATATGTTTACATGATTACGATTACATGAGTACGTTTACATGAGTGCGGTTACATGTACTTTGATAGGACAGACATCACTAGGTGCTATAGCATAGAACAAGTTCAAGATCTAACTATACCAATGAATCACAACGCAATGTGGTAGTTATATCGGGTATACATGAACATAGTAATGTGGATGTTCACGGTTTGCATACAGGTAGGCGTCGTGTAAAGGTCCCAAAATCCCTTTGACAGGGGAGTGTTTATCCTGGGATCTAGCCATCACATTAGGCCTTATCCCTCAAATAAGGCAATAGGAGTACAGAGGTAGTCACTTATTTCAAATACTACAGTACTTACGAGATTACCCTAGACTTAAGGTAATTAGTACGGTTGTAGTTCGACACTACACCATAGTACTATTTCATTTTCCCGTTACATTCACTTCGTGAACATTCACACGACGCACGGTAATGTAGAAACTATATTTTTGGTTAATGATAGTCAAATTTGGGAAAATACACACTCTATCAAGAGACATACACACAGACACTAGATGCCTTGGTAGAAGGCTACAGTTAGTAGGAAACATAGGGTTTTCTAGGAGAGTTCAAACATTATACAAAACATTGTACAAAACATCTTACAGAAACATTTTACAAACGTTTTCATACAAACTCAGACATTAATATACTTATGATCTCACTAGCATTAAGCTAATACTCGCTTTCAAAATAACTTGTATTCTCATGTCACCACTAGACAGGTACAGGTGCTAGGCTTTTGAGAAGAGGGAGTTCGTTTAAGACTCATCTTTTATTTTGATATGTATATTTTTGGTGTCTATAACTTTGACAGAACACACATGTATGAAATTATTCTATTAATGCAATGGATGATGTTGTTGCTTGTTTACTATTATTCATTGTTTGTGATACTATGCGTGACGTCCTCCGCCCCAGAATGTTTCCGCCATTCATGGTCTTGGGGTGTGACATGGTCTATTGTTATACCATATATGTTCGACGGGAGAGGCATGCTTAGCATAGAATTGGCTAAGTCTCTCAAATTCCATCGGAAGTCTTTTCTCGTTAGGAAGGCTGCGGTCGAACTGCTCAAATACAGTGAAGTATCTGGCATTTGGTGAGATTGGGACCTCCCAGTAACCGTCTGAGGGGGGTTCCGCATAGGTAAGATGAGGGACGTAGTCATCATCAAGTAGTCTTCTATGGGGATTGACCCAAGAGTTTTTTAGGGACTCATCCATTACTGTGTCGAATCCGCAAAGTCTCCATACTTCTTCAACAAGCTTGGCTGCTCTCCAATCACTTTTTCTTTGAGCAGTGGCAATAGAGTCGTTTGTGCTGGGAGAAGACATATACTCCTCCAGATTCTTGAAGTGCGGAGGAGTCTCTGGTTTTTCAGGAGTATTTTCAATATGAAGAGGGGAGTTGTAAGGTGGAGTGTGATGAGATGGTTGCGGTGAGGGTTGAGGTGTGGGAATTTTTCAGTAGAGACTGGTGGAGTTTAATGGTGTGAGAGGGATTGGTTGGAATGATGGACTTCTTCACTTCCCCCTCTTGAGGAGTTCAGACCCGGAGCCTCCTCAAGCCATTGGCGAAGGCCATCTCCCTTGTCAAACACCATTTGAAATTGTGCTTTGAGGGCTTCTGCCAAATGTTGATTATTGGGAATGGAGGGATTGAAGAGTAATTTATGGATCTCCTTGGTGAGTTGAAGAATTTCCGGACTATGGAAGTTGGCAGATAGTGATCGTTGCATTCTCTTGATCGTTGTTTGGAGAACAGAGATTGCGGACTCATAAGCAGTATGAGTCTCAGCAATCAACTTCTCTGAGTGTGATGCTTGATCTACAATGGCTTCTTGAAGATGAGTTTTGATTGCGGTAACCTCAGAGATGAGGCATTCCGAAGTAGCCATAAATTCCTTTTGATCATCTTGACGATTATTGTCAAGTGATCTAATCCCCATTTCGACTTTCAGAGAGATACGCTCAACAGCCAGTCTCTCTCTGGTTTCCATCCTTTCTATTCTTTCCATCAAGGACTGCGGTCCAAGAAGGCCTTCTGGTTGCGGTTGATTTGGCTTGACCGTAGCTAAGATTTGATCAACCTTAGCCTGAAGATTGAGAAATTTCTTCCTTGTTACTGCTTGCTTCTTCTTCTTCTTCTTCGGCTTAGTAGTGGAGTGATGTGAACCACTGGATTCTTCAGCTTCATCAAACATCATTAGATCGTCATCAGAAGGAGAGGGTTTGTTTACCTCTTGTGGTTCATCATCATCGAAGCCAAAAATGGGAGTAGAGCTCACTTCGATTTCAGGTTCGTCATCTTGTGCATCTGCAACAGTGGGAGAGGGGGGAGCTTGAGAGATAAGTTCAGCAGTAGCAGCTTCCTTGGCTTTCTGAACTGTTTCGGCCATTGCAGTCATCCAGTCTTGAACCATGAGGATGGTGGCTACGGTATTGGCATTGTTGATGGCATCTTCCCAACACTTGCCCACAGCTCGAATCTCTTGTTCCTTGAGCAGTTGTTGCTTGACTTGCTGATCCTTGCAAGCTTGAAATGCCCTACGAAAAGCGGCATATTTCTTGGCTTCAACCTCGTTAGAGGGTTGATATTTTCTCCAAGAATCATTTGAATCTTCACCGTCAATTCCTGTAAATCGCACCAAGGTGTCCCTTGGTTTCACAAATCCTTGCACATTTGTGCTCACCGTGCCTAAACCACATGTTTGTAATGAAAGCAGAGTAGGATTTCCTGAGCTTCCTCGGTCTCCTTGACCCGTAGTCAAGTTTGGCCTCGGCTTAGTTCTGGAATGGGCGGAAGAAGTGCCCTGCGGATGGGAATGTGTTTGTAGTGTTTAGGTAACGTTCAACAGGATGGAGTTCAACTCCTCGGGTGAAAAAGTATGATTTCGGGAAGCCCTAGAGACTTTAGGGTGAGTACTAGTATTATCCCTTTGGGATTCTACTAGGGGGGAGTCTCCTCTTTTCTGTGATCCAGACTCACTTTCTAAGTCTGAAACAAAAAAGATAGTGATGTTGAATGGGTGTGCAAGAATCCCAAAGACTACCGGAGCCTGTTGAGAGGCTTAGGTATCGGTCCGGTCATGTATTTGGCTAGTGGGATCAGCTTTTCATTTCTTGAGGATAAAGATAGGTCGGCTATCCTCTTCAGAGTCACTGCTGGATTCATGGTGACTTGGTTCAACCGTTTTGGCTGCGGGTGGAGTTTTTCTTTTCTTTGAGGGTTTGGAGGTTTTGGGAGCATCCTTTTTAGGAGTTCCAGATTTCTTTGAATGGCGGGGGCCATGAAGTGTAGGAACCTTGGCTTTACGTCTTTGAGAGTGAGAGATGTTTGAGAGAGTTGTAGAAGAATGGAATGCGGTACCTTCAGAGTTTAAGGTTGCAGATGGAAGAGGCGGGGTAGGAAGGTATGGGTCAACACCGTCCGTAGCCTCTATGTGATCTGAGACATCAGCAATCTCGAGACCAAGGGTAGAAAGAATGTGTGTAGGGAGTCTACGGATTGGACTAAAAATAGTTTGATCAGAGGAAGGGTTGTACCTTTTTAGATCTTTGGTGACGAAGAGGTTAATGTCTTCACCCATGTCAATGTTTGCATCCACATGCAAATCAGATATGCAGAGAGACCAAAATCTGGCAAAAGTAAGCTCGGATGGATTCTACCTTGGGCTCTCTTTGGGAATGTATTGTAGAAAGTCATCCCAAAGAATCTGGCCGTAGTTCACATCGTGGCCTGTTTAGATGCTCCAAACCAGTTCCAAAAGCTTTAGGCCCATGTTATCCGTGCCTCCGGTTCTGCCGGACAGACTGCGGATGATAAAATGACAGACAAACTGCCAGACCGTAGGTAGTTGATTCTTCTTGAATTCACCAATTCCTTTGATCGGCTTCTGATAGACCATCTGATATAGTGCTGAGGTGATGTTCGCCATTGATGGTGTTAAAAACTTAACGGAGGGATGAATCAGAAGGTTAATGGCTGAAAGAAACTTTTCTTTGGATAGAATGACAATAGAATCGTTAATGAGGTTTAGGTGACCTTCTTGAGGGTTATCAATTGGGCGATAGGCAGAGAAAGCACATTTGTAAAGAGCGGATAGTGGAACAATGTCTGTGAAAGCATCGAATGGTCCAAACAGAGGATGATTATTTAAGAACTTGATCATTAATTTTGTTGGAGCATTGTATGTGGGTTGATCATCAAAAACAACTCTGAAATTGCTCGAGGCAATTATGGGAGAATCTGAACCAGTTGGGTTCACTGATCCAGAGGCTTTTGGTTGTTTCTTGGAAGCACCGGATTTCACCATTGTTGAGTTCATAAGATCTTGAAGAATGCAGAGAAGGATTAAGGGTTTTGAGAGCGTAAAAGGTTCTTTTTGGAGAAGAAAAGGGTTTTATAGTGGTTTATTGGAGTGGGAAACATTTATGTTTTTGATCCAAGTGAAATTGGGTAGAAAAAAATTTGGGTTTAACTTTGGATGAGGATCTTTAATCTTAACCACATATTGACAAAAAAGGGATAAAGATTAAAATTGGCATTAACCAGAAAAAGGACTCTGCATTTAATGAAATGTCAGATGTTGAATCACGTCTTGAGAACGTGTGGAGGGGGTGAGAAAAATCCGTTGGATAAAGTAGAAGTTGTAATGGATGTGATGGTTTCGTGTAAGAAGAAAAGACATTTTAGAGGATTTGATTTGGAAAATCTTTTATTTTGTCATCATACCTAAAATAGGTCTGACACGAGGTTTTTGGAAGACAAGAATATGACAGTTTCTCAAATGAATGTTTTTATTTAATGTTTTATTTAATGAATGATCATTAAATAGCACACTATTTTTCGTTTTTCAAAAAAAAATTAACTGTCTGTAAAACAATTAATGTGACTGCGGATGGCTTCTTTATCATTGCGGATGACTGCAGTGGGCGAAACTGAGAAGAGCACTTGTACAAAAGGTTAGTAACAATAAACACTAAAGATCCATGAAAGATAGATATAACTGATGGGTTTTAGCCATAAGAACTTTCCTATGTGCGCATGCAAAACCCTAATGCTTGGATCTAGGCTTTCTAATAAACATGCTTTGAATCCAAGACTTCTAATTACTAATTAGGTTAAACAAGGACATTGAAACAGATCTAGAATCATACCTTTGAGTTCCTTGTTGATCTTGAGGTCTTGGAGCTTCTAGAGTCACAAGTGTCACTCCTCTAATGGCTTACAAACACCAAAGCAAGAAGGATGATTTGGGAGAGAGGGGAGGGGGGAATTACGACCAGAGTTCTCTTACTTAATCAGAGATATCGAATTCCCTATGCCATGGGGTCTATTTATACTTGTAGACTCCTTAAGGATTACAGATAAGTCCCTATCAGATAATCTTCTCTTAAGGCTATCCAAATCCATTCCTAGATAACTCTAATGGACGATTTTAGCTATCCTAATCCTCTTAGAATTCGTCCATAGTATATCCAAATGGATTTACAGTTTAAAGCTTAACTATCAAACAATTGACAGTTTATACCCCTTTATTTAATTAATCTCTTTAAGTCACCAAATTAATTCTTATTAATTCTATGACTTATATTAATCAAATAACAAATATATTATTCATTATATTATTCCCATAATATATTAACAATATTTATTCTCTCTATAAATCATCCTATCAAGTTGCTATGGTGAAGGCAACCCAAAAGGACCATGCACAACCGGATATAGTTACAGCCTTAGACACTATTCCAACAGTCTCCCACTTGGATAAGTCTAGTAACTATACAAGTACAATTCGGTTTGCAATCGTAGCTCTCAAAGACGCTGTCAACTCTGATCTTAATCAATCTTGTCCTTTAGATAAGGGAACGTACAGTCCTCTGTTAGATATCATGCTGACAATCCTATGGAATGGTTAGTCAAGCATTTAGGTTTCTCGATCTCTTATTTATTCGACATAGAACTTAATCGAACACATCAATTCAGTTCTGACCGGGCCCGGCACATAAGTCAAATCAAATCATCGAGCGGCCGAGATATCGCTTTTACCTTCTTAGATAAAAGCTACAGATAAACTTCGACTTATATGCATTTACTTATTCATTAACCAACTATACACAACAATACGTTTTATAACACCAAGTTACTGATGCGTTTTCGTATTATCAATGTACAATCAATTAACAAATAATAAACCATATATCTAGGTTCTAAGACTATATGATATTATCGTCTTGCGATCACCTTTTATATCGTATTCCACAAGGTGATTCCAGCAAGCGCGGGTTTATTCCAATGCTCAAAACTAGTTCATAAGCACTCATGAACGTTGCAGCAATCCTTTGCTATGTCTAACACCATTTAGACACTCTACACACGAATTCATGACAATCTTCTTTCATATCTACTCCCAACATATGAACGATTGTGGACCATTTGAATAATTTGATTATTCCTAATAAACTCAATTATTCTGGAAGTCAAAACATGCAAAGTGAAACAATAGCTAAACAATTAACATAAGATAGTATCATTACTCGTAAATAAAACTCCTTTATTTAATCATCAAATGTCAATTTACATTTATCTATTACATGTTTCTAATACTATCTAATCTATGCTAATATCATCCTTCAGCCCAATACTCCTAGCATGCTGTAAGTGCTTAACCCTACTCAGTCCCTTCGTAAGCGGATCTGCTGGGTTATCTTCTGATGATATCCTCTTTACTACGAGTTGTCCTTCTTCTACACGATGTCTGATGAAGTGATATTTTCTGTCGATATGTCTTGATCTACCATGATCCCTCGGTTCCTTGGTTAAGGCAACCGCACCTTCGTTATCACAGAAAATCTCCATGGGCTCCTTTATGGCAGGTACGACTCCAAGATCACCGATGAAGTTCTTTAGCCATATTGCCTCCTTCGACGCTTCGCTCGCTGCAATGTACTCTGATTCGCACGTTGAATCAGCTACGGTCTCTTGCTTGGAACTCTTCCAGGTCACTGCTCCTCCATTTAGGGTAAAGACCCAGCCCGACTGCGAACGGTAGTTGTCCCTGTCGGTCTGAAAACTGGCGTCACTATACCCTCGCACCTTCAAGTCATCACTCCCTCCGAGGACTAAGAACCATTCCTTTGTCCTCCGAAGGTACTTAAGGATATTCTTCACCGCAATCCAATGTGCTGTGCCAGGATTCCCTTGATATCTGCTAACCATGCTCAAAGCGAAGGCTACATCAGGGCGAGTACAAGTCATAGCGTACATGATTGAGCCAACTGCGGAAGCATATGGTACTCGGCTCATTTCTGCTATCTCAGCTTCGGTACTCGGACTTTGAGTCTTACTCAGTTTGGCATTACTTTGTATTGGTAATTCTCCCTTCTTTGAGTTTTCCATACTAAAACGTTTCAGTACCTTCTCCAAGTAAGTGTTCTGACTAAGTCCAATTAGTCTCTTACTTCTTTCTCTCACTATCCTTATTCCCAAAATGTAAGAAGCTTCTCCGAGGTCCTTCATAGCGAAGCACTTCCCGAGCCAGGACTTAACTTCCTGCAGAGTCGGGATGTCGTTTCCTATGAGCAATATGTCATCGACATATAAGACGAGAAAGCTTACTATACTCCCACTGGCTTTGACATATACACAAGACTCGTCTTCGCTTCGTACAAATCCAAACTCTTTGACTTTCTCATCGAAACAAAGATTCCATCTGCGAGACGCTTGTTTAAGTCCATAAATGGACTTCTCAAGCTTAAACACTCTATTCGAATGCTTCGGATCCACAAACCCCTCGGGCTGAGCCATGTAAACATCCTCAGCCAACTTCCCATTAAGAAAAGCGGTCTTGACATCCATTTGCCAAATCTCATAATCATGAAATGCGGCAATAGCTAGCATCACTCTAATAGATTTAATCTTCACAACTGGTGAGAAGGTCTCATCATAGTCAACTCCAGGAGTTTGAGTAAAGCCCTTCGCAACCAATCGCGCTTTATATGTGTGTACGTTTCCATCCACGTCGGTCTTCTTCTTGAAGATCCATTTGCACCCAACGGTCTTACGTCCGGGCACATAATCAACCAAATTCCAAACTTGGTTATCATACATGGATTGGATCTCGCTATCCATTGCCTCTTTCCATTTTGCAGACTCCGGGCCTGCCATGGCTTCCTTATAGCTATTAGGTTCATCAAGGTTTACTAGTGTACCATCACTAATATACGTGTCCCCTTCGGTAGTAATATGAAAACCATAAAACTGGGGTAGAACACTAACTCTATCGGAACGTCTAAGAGGTAAGGATTCGTCAATCGGTTCAACCGGAGTTTCCTCCTCGGGTTGAGTGCCAGCGGTAGAGGTTCCTTCATCTATCGACTCTTGAATTTCTTCAAGCTCGATTTGCCTCCCACTGTCTCCTTGGCTTATGAGTTCTCGCTCTCGGAAAACTCCTCTCCTTGCAACGAAGACAACATTGTCCTTCGGTCTATAGAAGAGATATCCAAAGGATGTCTGCGGGTAGCCGATGAAAATACATCGCTCACTTCGAGGTTCAAGCTTGTCGTGAGTATCTCGTCTTACGAAAGCCTCGCAACCCCAAACCTTGATATGTGCCAACGAGGGAGCTTTCCCTGTCCACATCTCGTGAGGTGTTTTGGCAACCTTCTTACTAGGGACTCGGTTAAGGATATGGGCGGCAGTCTCTAAGGCATACCCCCAAAAAGAGATTGGTAGCGAAGCACGACTCATCATAGAGCGAACCATATCCAATAAGGTTCGATTACGCCTTTCTGCCACACCATTCAACTGCGGTGTCCTAGGAGGCGTCAATTGTGAAACTATTCCACACTCCTTGAGATAATCGTGGAATTCAAGACTTAGGTACTCTCCTCCTCGATCGGATCGAAGCATCTTGATTTTCCTGCCCAATTGATTCTCCACTTCATTCTTGAACTCTTTGAACTTTTCAAAGGTGTCTGACTTTTGCTTGATTAAGTAGATATACCCATATCTACTATAGTCATCGGTAAAAGTCACATAGAAGCGGTTCCCATCCTTCGTGGTTGATCTAAACGGTCCACACACATCGGTATGTATTAGGTCCAATAGACCCTCTCCCCTTTCACATGTACTCGTGAAGGGCGACTTAGTCATCTTTCCAAGCAAACAAGACTCGCATGTGTCATCTTCCCTAAGGTCGAATGACTCCAACACTCCATCCTTTTGGAGTTGGGCTATGCGTTTCTTGTTGACATGTCCAAGACGACAATGCCACAAGGATGCTTTATCCATACTAGTGGAAGAATCAATATTCAAAACATCATTCCCTAAGTTATCAACAATCATAACGGTTTCATATATTCCATTACATGGTATAGCTTCAAAGTAAAAGACACCATTTAGATAAGCCAAAATAGAACCATTCTCATTATTAAAAGAAAATCTAAATCCTTGTCTATATAAACCATGAAATGAAATGATGTTTCTTGCCATTTCTGGCGAATAGCAACAATTGTTCAAATCTAAAACTAAACTATTCCTAAGCACTAAGGAATACACTCCAATCTTGGTCACAGGCGACGATCTTCTGTTCCCCATGATTAGGTTGATCCTTCCTTGCTCCACATCCCTACTTCTTCTTAGTCCCTGCACATTAGAACAAATGTGATAACCACAACCGGTATCAAGAACCCAAGAAATAGCATGATTAGAATCGTTAGATTTGATTGTATATATACCTGCGAAAGATGGCTTGATCTTTCCTTCTTTGATTGCTTGCAGGTAATCCGGGCAGCTTCTCTTCCAATGTCCTATCTTGTGGCAGTGGTGGCACTCTGCCTCCTTCGGGTTAGGGCAGGGCTTGGCGGGATCAACTTTGGTCCCACTAGAAGAGGCACCATCTCGGGCTTTCACCTTGCGATAGTTCTTCGATGAAGCTTTCCTCTTCTTTCCCTTCCCTTGTCCAATAGCCAAGACAGGAGCAGCGGGCGGATTGGGAGTGGGTGCAACAGACTTGTCCTTAAAGTTGCTCTCAGCAACCCTCAAGAGACCTTGGAGCTTGCTTAGGGTGACCTCTTCTTTGTTCATGTGGTAGGTCATCCTAAATTGGTTGTACATCGGAGGCAAAGAGTGAAGCACCATGTCGATCGCCAAGTCTTCACCGAAGTCAACATTTAACTTGCGGAGGCGGTCAACATACCTTTGCATCTTTTGCAAGTGCACGGTAAGAGATTCTCCATGACCCATCTTTGCGGAGATCATGTTAGTGAAAATCTCGTACCTCTCTTGTCTCGCGTTTTGGTGGTACCTCTCCAATAAATCTTGATGCATCTCGTACGGGTACATGTCCTCGTAGGACTTTTGGAATTCGGAGTTCATGGTGGCGATCATGATGCAATGTACCTTCGTTGCATCTCTCTCATGAGTTTCAAAGGCGGTGATTTCGGCGGGAGTAGCAATTTCGGGGTTGATTTTCTCGAGCTTCTCATCGAGGACATACTCCTTATCCTCATAGCGAGCAATGGTGCGAATGTATCTTATCCATTCGCTAAAGTTCGTTCCATCGAAGGTGACCTTTTGGCAAAGGCTCATCAACGTGAAAGAACTAGCAGCAGCGTTGTTTGCGTTTGACATCTATAATTAGAAAAGGACAAAGATAGATTAGAATAAGGATCCCTAATTATCACCCAATAAGAAAATTAGGGCTAGGATCCAACAATAACATTTACATACTAGAAAAGGGATGCCGTAATCTAATATGCAAATAAATTGAAGGTAAGTGAATGACGATTCACTAATTCTCCATCACGAAACTTAAACTATTAGTCCTAAGTGTTTTTGAGAATTCCTAGGTTCGGATGAGATTCATTGAAACTATTCAATGGCATGTTCAAATCTCGATATGCCCCTCTCGTTTGTGACTGGGATGCCGAGGATCACAAAGCGGGTGTGAATTACCATGCAAATTCACATGGCGCCTTCATTGTAACAATCACCTATTCGACGTGCCGGTAAACCACACACGCTCCATCGAACTATGATAAACAACGAATCACCCTTTGCCACCTTCGCTTAGAATCAATTAGTGTGCCGGTAAACCACACACGCTCCACTAACATCTCAGCAAGGTGCAAAGTGTAATTTCATGGGATTGCATCAATTCACTTTTCCTAAAGTAACTAGGATTGGGAAATTTTAAAAAATATGTAGTTACTTTATATTTCTTATTATACTTTTAATGAGAGAATGAGGTTGCCCTATCCTACCCGTTCGGCTAACGACCCTCCACCAATCAAGCAAGCGGTGGGTGTGAGTGTACACCCATTAAGCGCCATTTTATAGGACGCAACCTTATACCCACCTTATAGATCGGCTTCGTGAATGAGGCCTACTAACGGTAAGACTAGCATTTAGTTATACATATATATATATATATTATTCTAGTAATATCATATTTGTATAGTGTTGTATTTTAAAACTTTTAAAATCTAGGGTTTGAAATTTAAGTTGTCTAAATTAAAACTTTTAATCACAAAAGTAAATTTCAAAACATGAGGGTAGGTTTTAAACATTTAAAACATGGAGGATCAAATAACAAATAATTCCAATTAACAATTAATATTCTAATTATCTATATTTGATTTATTCAAGATTTCTTTTTAAGATAATTACCAAAATAATCAAAATAATTAATCAATTATCATATAAGGAAATTAAATATTTAATTAGTTGATAATTACCTTTAACTAGATCAGGATAATAATTATATTTATCAGAAAAACGAATTAATATTGATCTAATTAGTTTATGGTAAGTTAAGATAAGATAAACACAAAGAAATCCCGAATCTGGCCATTCCTGACGCCTGGACTCGCCGAGTGCACAAATGGACTCGCCGAGTCAAGCCTACTCGCCGAGTCCACTTTGAGACTCGCCGAGTCTATGACTCAGAAACCAAAAAATCGAATTTTGCAGGTTTGTTTCAGTTAATCAAGCAACAATTTACAGAAAACCAAGCTAGGCTCTGATACCACTGATGGGTTTTAGCCATAAGAACTTTCCTATGTGCGCATGCAAAACCCTAATGCTTGGATCTAGGCTTTCTAATAAACATGCTTTGAATCCAAGACTTCTAATTACTAATTAGGTTAAACAAGGACATTGAAACAGATCTAGAATCATACCTTTGAGTTCCTTGTTGATCTTGAGGTCTTGGAGCTTCTAGAGTCACAAGTGTCACTCCTCTAATGGCTTACAAACACCAAAGCAAGAAGGATGATTTGGGAGAGAGGAGAGGGGGGAATTACGACCAGAGTTCTCTTACTTAATCAGAGATATCGAATTCCCTATGCCATGGGGTCTATTTATACTTGTAGACTCCTTAAGGATTACAGATAAGTCCCTATCAGATAATCTTCTCTTAAGGCTATCCAAATCCATTCCTAGATAACTCTAATGGACGATTTTAGCTATCCTAATCCTCTTAGAATTCGTCCATAGTATATCCAAATGGATTTACAGTTTAAAGCTTAACTATCAAACAATTGACAGTTTATACCCCTTTATTTAATTAATCTCTTTAAGTCACCAAATTAATTCTTATTAACTCTATGACTTATATTAATCAAATAACAAATATATTATTCATTATATTATTCCCATAATATATTAACAATATTTATTCTCTCTATAAATCATCCTATCAAGTTGCTATGGTGTAGGCAACCCAAAAGGACCATGCACAACCGGATATAGTTACAGCCTTAGACACTATTCCAACAATAACATATGGTTGCGGTACATTGACTGCGGTACACAAGATGTACCAAAACCATCTGTTATAAGTGTCTTTCATCTACAACTGCAATGGAGACCAAGAGGGTATGCGGTACCTATCAATTCATGAAGAATTGGGGGTCCGGATTCATCATCCCTAATGTAGCGACCGAAAAATTCCAACCAATTTAAACTTTTCAAAACAACCCGATTTCATTAAATTGTTACAAAAAGGTTTTCAATACAATTCATTTAGAGTATTCCCACAATCACATCACAACATAAACATGAGGAGCGGTACAATCACGCCTTTGCCTTGCCACGGTCTCCTGAAGAACCTAAAAAACATAAAACCACAACTGTAAGCCCGAAAGCATAGTGAGATATCCCCAAAATACAAACCACACATCAGCCCTTCCAGGCTACGACCTTCCGGTCCAAATCATAATGCCTTCCGGCCCATAACATAGTGCCTTCCGACCCATATCATACATAACATAACAGAACACAAAGCAGGACCCGCCTCAACCCAACTCCAGTCCAAACAACCATGTGCACATAAACATACAATCATATAAGAATTCACAGTCAACAAGCCGATCAAACAGATCACATAACATATCATCATCCTAACCAGGATACCGACCTAACCGGTCACTAGCATAGCATCACCCAACATATCACGGAACCGAACTTAACCAGGTCTCTAACATATACCATCCTAGCTACCAGGATGCAAACATATCAAAGCAATAACATAACAAAAAATACCGGGATCTCAATCCGATAAAGGGCCAGCCTTGGTCCCTTAGACCATGTCGATATAGTAAGGATAACTCACCTCGCACTGCCGAAACTCTGAACTGAAGAGCAGATTCTCGAATCACCAACTCACTGCAAATCCCGAACTACCCATCATAACAAAATAAACATTAGGTCAAGCATACATCCACTTATCGGGCCAAGTCCAAAGTCCAAATCTTATACAAAGTCCAATATTGGCCCAATTTACAAAATTGGGCCCACTCACCAAATGGGCCTAGATCGAAGGTCCATAAAAATCATTCGGCCCAAAACACTCTAACCATAGTATCCAGCGGCCCAAATAACAGCCCAATCCCTAAGGCCCAAAATGAAAAGCCCAACAGAGGGAATATGCAGGGTGTACCCTCCTTGGTACGCGGCGCATACACACTAAAACGTAGATGAGGATCGGGGCCCTGACCCGCTACGCGGGGCGTACAACCATTTTACGTAGGGCGTAACTTCGCTACTCATAAAGTCCTTATAACCTCTTAATGGCTTAAGCTCTTAAGCCCAAACTTCAAATCCCTAGGCTAAATACGCCTAAGATTCATAAAGTCTCAAACTTTATCACTTAGGACGTCCAAAAGCTCTTAATCTAAGGTCTTAATCCATTAAGACCTATATATCTCACACATGGAACAACTACAGCCTTTGGGACCTCATTTTTCTCACTCAAGACCTCTCCAAAGGTCTGAAAGGACAGATAATCTCGGCCAACACCAAGCATGAATCAAGATGAGAACTTTGAGACAAGAAAGATGCTAAAACTTCACAACACTTAGATCTATGCAAAATAAATGGCAAGCAAGAAGCTTTATACCTCAAATAAGCTCCAAAGGATGATATCTCTTCAGATCTACAAGCTCCAATCGTTCCTTTCCTTCCTTGACAACTTCTCCTTTCTTCTTCTAGCTTTTCTTTTGCCAAAAAGAGCTTTCCAAGGCCAAACATACCCAACAATGGAGGGAATACGGGTTTCTAGGGTTTTTGAGGTTAAGGGAGAGCTTATGGAGGCTAGGGTACGCACCAACATGATCCTTATGTAGTGGCTGACCCTAAATTTAGGGTTTTTAGAACTCTGAGAGTACGATGGGCGTACCTCTAGTACGCTGGGCGTACTTAGCCTTGCGCCCGCGTCCATATACGCCTTACGCTGGGCGTAATCCCAGCTTACGCTGGGCGTACTCGGCGAGTCCCCAAGTTTCATAGTTGCCCCTCATTTTCCACTTTTCTCACAAGATGACCAAAATATCATTTCTCTTAAATCCCGGGGACTCACAATTAGGTACTCTTAGGAACGGGGCGTTACAATTCTCTCCCACTTAAATTAGGCTTCGCCCTCGAAGCCTTCGGCATCTCTACTCCATAACTTCTCCCGCCACGCACCACCTGACATTAACCCAACCAGGTTCCTCAAGACGCAACAATCGAAACCCGAAACTTACTTTCTCCTTTCTAGCGGTGTCCTGACTACCGCCTCAAGCCGGCAACCATCTTCACCCTCTAATAACCACACTTATCAACCGAGTGCCACTCCATGGCACTTCCTCGATCCTGATCACAACAATCACTTGGCTCTTACGAGCAAGATATAACCCTAAACCACCGGGCTCCCGATTCGGGTCCAACTCTAATCATCCCATGCTGACAGAACAACACATTCTTCAGCCTCAGAGCAACTCCCATGAGTTCTCCTCTTGCAATCGCATGTACATGCTACACTAGCTGTAACACCCTCGGGTTAGGAAAACCCGTCACACTGACGACACCTCCAAACATCCCCTAGGATGAATCGCCACTACATACACAATTCTTTTATCAGAATCAAACTGGGAATCTAAGACCCCATCCCTGCACCCCTTCCGAGCCTCTTGGCCCTACCCTCATGGAAATCCTTCCGCAACCTCAGCAGATATCCCATCCGGATGTGATTCCATACCCCTGCCACAATCATACTGCTCAAAGACCCTAATTGGATCACTCCAATCACAACTCCGCGCTGTCGCTTTCACTTCTGTGAATTTACACTCCCTCTCGGAACTATATTCCTCTCTCTTTCCTTACCAAGGAAATCCACTTGGCCGCCTCGTCACTACGACAAGTGCCACGGTGCTCGCCCGATGCTACACCACTCCCTTATAGCATAACCGCTATCCATGCAACACACATGCTCTGAATCTGCTCGCAAGGACTCTCGAGTCCATGCACCATCTCCACTAATCGAGATCAATACCTGGGGCCAGACCTTCCAATGCTAACATATCGCGACATACTCAATCTATTTCCTCGAATCGATCTATCAATACCTGCAGAGTCTTCAGCATGACTGTACCACCTTACCAGGACTTCAGCCAATCTGGACTACTCTCAGATAAACAATACTCCACAATAAACATAAGATAAACAAGACATCAAGAATGAAACATTCTCGCAGCTGCATCCGACACTGCTCTGATCTCCTCTGCTGCAAGCTGAAAAGCACGACCCTGAGCCCTTGGGGGCTCCGCTCCACCCTGACCTCCACCTGTGATCCTCAAAGTAGTCGGTGCTGGAGCCTGCACCGGTCCTGCAGCAAGCTGTGGACAGTTGACCCTCAAGTGCCCAACCTGATGACAATGATAACAAATCCTCAAATCCCGAACCGGCGCTGACTGCCGACAATCCCTCGCATAGTGCCCCTCCTTTCCGCCTTGTGGCATGCACCACCGGACCTACAAACTCCGGTGTGACCCTTCCCACACTTCCCACAAGCGTGGCTGCTCTGATCTCCCACCTTAGACTCAACGGTCTTGGACCGTTTCGGCGCCGGCTGCGACTGCACCGGGGCCTGCCTCAGCTCATGCAACTACAACTCAATCTCCAACTCACACCGCTTGGCGGCTTCCTGCAACTCCAACAAAGTCTCGCACCTCTGCGTAGACACAAACTGTCTGATATCTCTCTTGAGCATACTCTGATATCAGAACATATAAGCCTACTCCGAAGCGAACTCAGGGCAAAACATTGCCCTCTCAGTGAACATTCTGGTGATCTCAGTCAGCGACTCCGAACCCTGCTTCAGCTCAAGGAACTCCTGAGCCAATCTCTCTCTCTGAACTCGCGGAACATAACGAGTGTTGAACATCTCTCTGAACTGATCCCATGAAACCGCAGCCCTCTACGCATCCAAAAATGACCCCGTGGTCAATCTCCACCAATCCTTCGCCCCGAGCCTCAATAGGTTCAGAGCACACCTCACCCTCTGATCAGCAGGGCATGAACACGTGAAGAAACACCCCTCCACGTACGATAACCATCTCATAGCAATAATCGGGTCCTGAACTCCATCAAAGGTGGGAGGCTTCGTATTATCGAAGTCCCGATACTGAAAACCCCGACTAGCTCCTCCCCTTGTCGCTGCTACAGCCGTTGTAGCCGTCGTGGCAGCCGTCTCTTTGAGAGCTGCATAGCGCTCATCAAAATACTCAACCATGGCGGTCTTGATCGACCCAAACAGTTCCGGCAACTCAGCCCGGAACAACGCAGCAACCTCATCATGCAGGATCTCACGAATCCTCGCATCCAACTCGCACGTGCTCATCTGACCAAAAGCCTCGGGCGGTACTGACTCGCCCGGAACTCCCTCTCCTGCTCCCGATCCTGACCCAGATCCACTCCCAGCATGCCTCGGAATCTCCATACTGAAAAACACCACAAAATCTTGAACACTTCCCACTAACCCGGGGACCAACTCTCAACCCAACCCTAGAGGTCATGGTTTCCCTGATACGCGTATGGGTCCTGTGCTTTCAGTAGTACGCGCCCATACTACCTTCCACACCTACCCATATTTGTATGAAGTACTACCACAACACCCTAGTGAAAACATGCATAACAAACGCTCAACCCTCACTACTAGAGGAACACTGGAAATCTCCCACAAGGAAACCCTAGGCTAACAGGCATCAAAAATCAGGCAACATTATCATGAAATCCTGAAGATCCCTAGCCTAGCACTAGCATGTTGTTCTATCAAAGCTCAAAAACAAATATCATGTATGGTATTTTGGGGTTACTTACTGGCTCCGGCTGATCGTACCTCCGCGTCCTCCTTTACTCATTTTGAAAACCATTTTAAATTCTCTTTTGAAAACTCTCCTCGATTTGAGACTTGAGTCACACGAGTGTTCCTCCAATTCACTCAAACCAAGGCTCTGATACCAACTTGTAACGACCGAAAAATTCCAACCAATTTAAACTTTTCAAAACAACCCGATTTCATTAAATTATTACAAAAAGGTTTTCAATACAATTCATTTAGAGTATTCCCAGAATCACATCACAACATAAACATGAGGAGCGGTACGATCACGCCTTTGCCTTGCCACGGTCTCCTGAAGAACCTGAAAAACATAAAACCACAACTATAAGCCCGGAAGCTTAGTGAGATATCCCCAAAATACCAACCACACATACGCCCTTCCAGGCTACGACCTTCCGGTCGAAATCATAATGCCTTCCGGCCCATATCATACATAACATAACAGAACACAGAACATCCATGCACTTCGGGTCTACTGTGAAACTGGTCCGCCGCACCGGCCAACAGTCCACCTGGTCCACTCTCCGAGCCTCGGCACGTCTGGTCCGCCCTTTTGGGGCCTACAGCCTATCCAGACTGCTCGCTGGGCCTTCGGGACAACCGGTCTGCCCTGGGTATCTTGGCCTACTCCGAAGCGAACTCAGGGCAAACCCCGACCAGCTCCTCCCCTTGTCGCTGCTACAGCCATTGTAGCCGCCGCGACAGCCGTCTCTGTGAGAGCTGCATAGCGCTCATCAAAAGACTCAACCATGGCGGTCTTGATCGACCCAACCAGTTCCGGCAACTCAGCCTGGAACAACGCAGCAACCTCATCATGCAGGATCTCACGAATCCTCGCACGTGCTCATCCGACCAAAAGCCTCGGGCGGTACTGACTCGCCCGGAACTCCCTCTCCTGCTCCCGATCCTGACCCGGATCCACTCCCAGCATGCCTCGGAATCTCCATACTAAAAAACACCACAAAATCTCGGACACTTCCCACTAACCCGGGAACCAACTCTCAACCCAACCCTAGAGGTCATGGTTTCCCTGATACGCGTATGGGTCCTGTGGTTTCAGTAGTACGTGCCCATACTACCTTCCACACCTACCCATATTTGTATGAAGTACTACCACAACACCCTAGTGAAAACATGCATAACAAACGCTCAACACTCACTACTAGAGGAACACTGGAAATCTCCCACAAGGAAACCCTAGGCTAACAGGCATCAAAAATCAGGCAACATTATCACGAAATCCTGAAGATCCCTAGCCTAGCACTAGCATGCTGTTCTATCAAAGCTCAAAAACAAATATCATGTATGGTATTTTGGGGTTACTTACTGGCTCCGGCTGATCGTACCTCCGCGTCCTCCTTTACTCATTTTGAAAACCATTTTAAATTCTCTTTTGAAAACTCTCCTCGATTTGAGACTGGAGTCACACGAGTGTTCCTCCAATTCACTCAAACCAAGGCTCTGATACCAACTTGTAACGACCGAAAAATTCCAACCAATTTAAACTTTTCAAAACAACCCGATTTCATTAAATTATTACAAAAAGGTTTTCAATACAATTCATTTAGAGTATTCCCAGAATCACATCACAACATAAACATGAGGAGCGGTACGATCACGCCTTTGCCTTGCCACGGTCTCCTGAAGAACCTGAAAAACATAAAACCACAACTATAAGCCCGAAAGCTTAGTGAGATATCCCCAAAATACCAACCACACATACGCCCTTCCAGGCTACGACCTTCCGGTCCAAATCATAATGCCTTCCGGATAATAACATAGTGCCTTCCGGCCCATATCATACATAACATAACAGAACACAGAACAGCCATGCACTTCGCCTCTACTATGAAACTGGTCCGCCTCACCGGCCAACAGTCCACCTGATCCACTCTCCGAGCCTCGGCACGTCTGGTCCGCCCTCTTGGGGCCTACAGCCTATCCAGACCGCTCGCTGGGCCTTCGGGACAACCGGTCTGCCCTGGGTATCTTGGCCTACAGCACAAAGTAGGACCAGCCTCAACCCAACTCCAGTCCAAACAACCATGTGCACATAAACATACAATCATATAAGAATTCACAGGCAACAAGCCGATCAAACAGATCACATAACATATCATCATCCTAACCAGGATACCGACCTAACCGGTCAATAGCATAGCATCACCCTACATATCAGGGAACCGACCTTAACCAGGTCTCTAACATATACCATCCTAGCTACCAGGATGCAAACATATCAACGCAATAACATAACAACAAATACCCGGATCTCAATCCGATAAAGGGTCGGCCTTGGTGCCTTAGACCCTGTCGATATAGTGAGCATAACTCACCTCGCACTGCCGAAACTCTGAACTGAAGAGCAGATTCTCGAATCACCAACTCACCGCAAATCTTGAACTAGCCATCGTAACAAAATAAACATTAGGCCAAGCATACATCCACTTATCGGGCCAAGGCCAAAGTCCAAATCTTATACAAAGTCCAATATTGGCCCAATTTACCAAATTGGGCCCACTCACCAAATGGACCTAGATCCAAGGTCCATAACAATAATTGGGCCCAAAACACTCTAACCATAATATCCAGCAGCCCAAATAACAGCCCAATCCCTAAGGCCCAAAATGAAAAGCCCAACAGAGGGAGTACGCTGGGCGTACCCTCCTTGGTACGCAGGGCGTACACAATAAAACGCAGCTGAGGATCAGGTCCCTGACCCTCTACGCGGGGCGTAACTTCGCTACTCATAAAGTCCTTATAACCTCTTAATGGCTTAAGCTCTTAAGCCCAAACTTCAGATCCTTAGGCTAAATACGCCTAAGATTCATAAAGTCTCAAACTTTATCACTTGGAACGTCCAAAAGCTCTTAATCTAAGGTCTTAATCCATTAAGACCTATATATCTCACACATGGAACAACTACAGCCTTTGGGACCTCATTTTTCTTACTCAAGACCTCTCCAAAGGTCTAAAAGGACAGATAATCTCAGCCAACACCAAGCATGAATCAAGATGAGAACTTTGGGACAAGAAAGATGCTAAAACTTCACAACACTTAGATCTATGCAAAATAAATGGCAAGCAAGAAGCTTTATACCTCAAATAAGCTCCAAAGGATGATATCTCTTCAGATCTACAAGCTCCAATCGCTCCTTTCCTTCCTTGACAACTTCTCCTTTCTTCTTCTAGTTTTTCTTTTGCCAAAAAGAGCTTTCCAAGGCCAAACATACCCAACAATGGAGGGAATACAAGTTTCTAGGGTTTCTGAGGTTAAGGGAGAGCTTATGGGGGCTAGGGTACGCACCAACATGATCCTTATATAGTGGTTGACCTTAAATTTAGGGTTTTTAGAACTCTGAGAGTACGTTGGGCGTACCTCTAGTACGTTGGGCGTACTCAGCCTTGCACCCGCATCCATATACGCCTTACGTTGGGCGTACTCGGCAAGTGCCCAAGTTTCATACTTGCCCCTCATTTTCCACTTTTCCCACAAGATGACCAAAATATCATTTCTCTTGAATCCCGGGGACTCACAATTAGGTACTCTTAGGAACGGGGCATTACAATTCTCCTCCACTTAAATTAGGCTTCGCCCTCGACGCCTTCGGCATCTCTACTCAAGAACTTCTCCCGCCACGCACCACCTGGCATTAATCCAACCAGGTTCCTCAAGACGCAACCATCGAAACCCGAAACTTACTTTCTCCTTTCTAGCGGTGTCCTGACTCCCGCCTCAAGCCGGCCACCGGCTTCACCCTCTGATAACCACACCTATCAAACTCCACACTTATCAACCGAGTGCTACTCCATGGCACTTCCTCGATCCTGATCACAACAATCACTTTGCTCTTACGAGCTAGATATAACCCTAAACCACCGGGTTCCCGATCCGGGTCCAACTCTAATCATCCCATGCTGACAAAACAACACATTCTTCAGCCTCAGAGCAACTCCCATGAGTTCTCTTCTTGCAATCGCATGCACATGCTGCACTAGCTCTAACACCCTCGGGTTAGGAAAACCCGTCACACTGACGACACCTCCAAACATCCCCCAGGATGAATCGCCACTACATACACAATTCTTTGATCAGAATCAAACTGGGAATCTAATACCCCATCCCTGCACCCCTTCCGAGCCTCTTGGCCCTACCCTCGCGGAAATCCTTCCACAACCTCAGCAGACATCCCATCCGGATGTGATTCCATACCCCTGCCGCAATCATGCGGCTCAAAGACCCTAATTGGATCACTCCAATCACAACTCTACGCTGTCGCTTTCACTTCCGTGAATTTAGACTCCCTCTCGGAACCATATTCCTCTCTCTTTCCTTACCATGGAAATCCACTTGGCTGCCTCGTCACTACGACAAGTGCCACGGTGCTCGCCCGATGCTACACCACTCCCTTATAGCATAACCGCTATCCATGCAACACACATGCTATGAATCTGCTCGCAAGGACTCTCGAGTCCATGCACCATCTCCACTAATCGAGATTAATACCCGGGGCCAAACCTTCCAATGCTAACATATCCCGACATACTCAATCCATTTCCTCGAACCGATCTATCAATACCTGCAGAATCTTCAGCATTACTGGACCGCCTTACTTGGCCTTCAGCCAATCTAGACAACTCTCAGAACCTTCAGCCAATCTGGGCCACCCTCCAGGGCCTTCAGCCTGGCTGGACCGTGTTGGATAAGGTGTCTAAGTCCATAACTTATTTGGTATATACTTGACCCGACCCGGCATGGTCCATTTGGGTTGCACTTCACCCGAACTATTTGTGGATAATTTTATGAGAGTTATACACATATGTTTATTAATATATTATAAGTTATAATATATTAATATGAAGTCATGTTATTTAATTAGCCTTAGTCTTAAATTAATTATGAATTAATTTAGAGATTAAAAGGAAGACTAATTAGATTGTGGGCTATTGGTTTTATATAGTGTGGGCTAACACTCATTTGTTAATGGGCTAGGCTTATATGGAAGTCCATGGATGACCCATGGAGCTTTTAACCCATGGATCCTTGGAAAGGAAAAGACATGGGTTATTAGGGTTTCACCCTAATCATGTACACTATATAAGCATGCTTATGTTGCATGAAATGGCCACTAGTGTGACTAATGTTACTAGAGTATGTGTGTTAGTGTGTGGCCGACTTTATAAGTGTGTGTATACACTCTCTCTAAAGTTTTCCAAGTGTTGGTGATTTGTGATTCCATTTGAGGCATTCACACTATTGGTGCTTGGCTCTCAAACTCCAAACAATCAACCATCATCAAAAGGTATGTATTTCTACTAGTACTTCTATGATTCATAATCCTTATGCTATGCTAGTTAGGAAGAAACCTTGGAAGTTATTATTTGCATGTATTTTATTAGGGTTGCATGCACACTTAGGAAGTGTTAGATTGCTCAAAACCCAACAGTGGTATCAGAGCCTAGGCTTGCTTGTTTGAATACTTGATGCAAGTTGCTGAAAATCGAAGATTTTATGCTGTCTGCACAGCTGACTCGCCGAGTCCATGAAGGGACTCGACGAGTCCAAGGCAAAACTCATGCAACTCGGCGAGTTGGTTCATGCACTCGACGAGTTGGACCCCCAGACAGCATATCTTCGAGTTTTGGTGCTGGAATTGGTCTAGAAGCATTACCTTAAACTATTTTGGATTCATAAAACCTGTTTTGATGTGGTAATGATGATGGTGGACAAATTTCAAAGTTATAATCAAAATTCCATGATTTTATGTGTTCATATAATTCTTGAAATTTTGATGATCATGTTCATGTTCTTATGAATTTAGAAGATGATAGGAATTATTTGCTGAATTGTTTAGAATTAATTCTTGATCATTTATGTGTTTTAGTGGAGTCCATAATTTGTCCTCAAGTTATGGATATCCAAAGGTCACTTTTCTTTAACACACACTTAAAACACATAAGTTACATGAAAATGAAGAGTCTTCATTTTTATGAACCTTTAATTCATAAGTTATGAAATGAAAAGTCTTGGATGGTTACAAAAGATGAAGAGTCTTGTCCTTAAGTTATGGAGGTTCAAGAGTCACTTCATTAATAAATATATAAATAAAGTGTAACCTTGATTGATTCCATAAGTTATAAAATACAGAAAACTAATTCTTTTATTAGTTTAAAGTCTTCCATAACTTGTCCTCACTTGAAGAGTTTTTGGATTAAAACTACTTTAAACACATAAATCATGGAATTAATTAGTTTTGAATAGTTTCAAAACTTGCCCTCAAGTTTTGGAATTTGGAAAAGTTTCACACACTTTAATAAACTTTAATTCCAACACTTAAAATTTTAAAAGTTAAAATTCAACACTTATACTATTTATAACATTAATGGTTAATTATATATATATATATATATATATATATATATATATATATATGTATGTATAAGAACAAGTCGTTTTACTATTAGTAGGCCTCATTCACGAAGCCGGTCTATAAGGTGGGTATAGGGTTGTTGCCTATAAAATGGCGACTTAATGGGTGTCCACTCTTACCCACCGCTTGCTTGATCGGTGGAGGGTCGTTAGCCGAACGGGTAGGACAATGACTTTAAATTCTCATTAAAAGGATGATGAATATTATAAAGTAACTAAATGTTTTATTTAATTCCCAATCTTAGTTACTTTAGGAAAAATGTGAATTTGGTGCTAGCCCATGGAGTTCACACTTTGTACCTTACCAAGTCGTTGGTTGAGCGTGTGTGGTTAACCGGCACACTAACTTGGACTAGTAAGGATCACGAAGGGTGACTTAATGTTTTTCATAGATCAATGGAGCGTGTGTGGTCAACCGGCTCATTGATTAGGTGATAATATTAAGGGTACCAAGTGAATTGGTATGGTTATTCACACCTTGTTTTGTGATCCTCGGCATCCCAGTCACAAAATTTGAGAGGGCACACTCGAGATTGAAACATGCCATTGAAAAGTTCAATGAATCTCAAAAGATCTAGGAATTTCAAATCCAATTAAAACCTAATAAATTATTTCGTTTTTCATGGTGGAAATTGGTGAATCGTCATTCGCCTACCTTCAAATATTTTATAGCTTGGATTACGGCATCCCTCTTCCAAATTATAAAATATTATGTTGGGTCCTAGCCTTAATATTTCATATTGGGTGTTATATTAAGGATTTTGAATCAACTAACTTGATTTTCTCCCATTATAGATGTCTGGTTCAGACAACTATGATCTTCCCAAATCTCTTGAAGATGGTGTCCCTCAACATCATGCTTCACTTCCTCCACCTCCTCCAATTATTCTCCCTCACCCACAAGTTCTTGAAAAGTTTAAAGTCACTCAATCCCTATTGGCAAGCATAGTCTATGTGTGCTCACATCTTTGAGATAAAGTCACATATTGACAAGCTGGGAGAGTTGGGTGTCAAAGTCCCGTGAAAGTTGGATGTTCAATCACTTTCTTAGTAACATAGTGAGTCTCTTTGGGACTACTATGAGACGGAATATGACATGACCCTTAATGATGTTATCTATTTGCTTGGTGTTGTCGAATCAGCAATGATTTGGAACACCAGTAAAGCAAATTTGATTAAAACAACAACTTCCCAAGTCTTAAATGGACATTGAAAATGGTAGCATTGGATATCTAGAAAAAGATTTCTCTTCCCAATGGAAAGGGATCGGCCATAGTCAACTCGGTTGACCAAATGGTAAAGAGAAAGGCTAAGTCTGAGATAGTCTCATGTGCCATTACCAAAGGGTCCATGTGTTTTGTTTCCAAAGGAAGGGGCATTGGTTGCGAAGCTGCCCTATTCACCTGAAAGGTCATAAGGTTGATCAAGTCAAGAGGTTTGACTCTACTTCAGGTAAAAGTCCACTGTCTAACTCTATTAAGTTCCTATTTGGAGATTCTTATTACATAATGTGAATGGGTTACATGCTGATGGTTTTAAGAATCAAAGAAAAGATAGGAAGCTTAAAGTAAGTATATGTTGATTCTGATTGCGAAGGTGGGTTTCAATCGCATGGTTCGGTAATCAGAATTTTGAGCTGTTGCTTAAATATATTGCTTATGAATAGATAACAACAAGGTTTTCATGTGGATTGTAAGGATAAGTTTTTTTGCAAAGTTTTAAAATAAAAGAAAAAAAGGGTTTTAATTTTATTTATTTTTAAAATATCCTTACAATGGCATCTGTGGAAAATTGTTGCTTATATGTTTCCAGTAATTGCAATATTGGAAAGTGGATTTGATTCTTTCATTTGTAGTAGTGTCTGAATTTACCAAATGAAGAAAGTTTTTCATCACCCAAGTTTCAATTGGATATAAACTTGGAATCATACAAGTTGTCTTGTATGATGAATGAGAATTTTCATCTTTGAAAATTAAGACTAATTCTTTGATCACATGTATATGTGAGTCAATTGAAGGACTAAGGAATTAGGTACACTGGGTGTGCGCTGGTCAAGGTCCACCACAGATATTGATTTGTCATGATTTACTAAATATTAGTAAATATGATTATACTTATAAGGTTAAGTATAATTCTGTAACATTGGAAAGGTTACAATGTATGATAAAAAAATGAGAAGAATCAAATTAGGCAGAAAGATAAAAGTTTCTCAAATCTGAAAGGACGGGAGAGTACTTTAGTATCGTATTTCATGATCATCTTAATGATAATGAAACCATATCACAAATTCATACTCTAAGGACGTCTTAGTGCATTGTTATGGCTAAGAAGAGAGGTCATGAATTGTTGGATTGGTTAAAATCAAGAAGATGAGTCATACTTCGTTCCAAAACAATTCTTAGAGTCATACTCCAAGATTGTAACTTTGAGTGACATAAAGGAAGATTTATTAACACTAGTCAAATGTATGAGTAAAATGTTTTCTGCCCTTGTACATTTGAGATTGGTAAGTTGTGATGTCTTGGATGAGACAAAGACCAACTAAGACCAATTGTGTGAAGTGTTAGTCTTGATAAGAATCCGCACTGTCCCTTGAATATTTGTTTTGTCAAGGAATGGTTCTTGACTGGGGAAACTTATATGTCAAGGGGACAGTGGGAGCCTTAAAGATCCTGAAAGAGTTTCAAGATTTAATCAAGAGTAAAACCTGTAATTATCACTAGCACACGACTTAAGGTTTGCAACCTATCGTGTTGACATAATTCTTATTTCTATACCTACTTCAAATAAGTTGAATTTGCATGTGAGTTATCAGAGTTCAACTTGGAAGCATTGGTGGGCCTTGTGCTACCAAAGTGACAAGAAACTAAGACTGAACAAGTTTAATCCATGTAAGGCTGAATTTGTCACTAACCTTATCTTGTGATTATGGTTTTGACAAATTCACATGGATAGGAACTCATACACTATAAAATCTAAGTGTCATAAGGTTTCTCTCCGATTCATGAAAATGATGGTGAGGAAACGCTTTCACTAAGTAGATTTTACGTAGATATCAATTGTGTTATTTGCATTTTCAAAAGTCGTTAGTGGAGCGCATGTGGTTAACCGGCACACTAACATGGACTTGTGAGAAATGGCAAATGCCTAAGCAATTGAGACTATGATTACAGCATCCCTTTTCATAGTCCTAAAAATTGTTTAGACACACATGTGAGCTATCTAAGAAAGGGTGTATGAATCTAAATTTCAGAAATCCAGCAGATTTCTGGAAATATGTCAGAGCTAGTGGGAGCATAAGTGTTATGCTGATAATCATCATGTTAGTGGGAGCATGACTATTACGTTTAGTGTTGCAAGTTAGCAATGTTAATTATAGAAAACAAAGTTTCAATTCGTGAAGTTGCAGGGGTTGAAAAGTTGTTTTGCTATAATTAAGGGAGAGGAAATTATACTTCATTTCAATTCTAAAGCTTAGATTGAGATTTTAATCATCTTTAGTCAAGAATATATATATATATATATATATATATATATATATATATATATATATATATATATATACTTATATATATGAATTTTATGTTGGAATGGTTCAACTTGAAAAAATTCTATATATATTGCGTTTTCAAAATTCGATTATGATTACGGCATCCTTCTTCATAGTTAAATTTTGAAAACATGGCAAATAAAAAATATTGTAGCAAAAGACTTGTCTAGTATCATGTCTTTATGTCAAACATCATGAATCGTGTCCCATATGCTTCGGATATAGGATCGATTGCATGTGCTATAATATTCATCTTTTCTAAATTTTCATAATGCTTAAGGCATTGAGAAGGGAAAAGTCTAGAACTGGATATGACTAAAGTGATTAAGCAATTGTCGAGGACAAATCTGAGGTTCGCCAAAGATTGGTTGCTCAGGGACAGTTGGAAGTATGATGTCGGAAAGGACCATATTGACATATTCTGAATAGAAGTAACTCTTGTTCGAAAGTGATAGTCAAAATGGGACTATGGAAATGTCTCTATAGGTGGAAGTTATTCAATCTATGTAAGATTAGAAAACCTTAATGCAAGAAGGATGTTCAAAGCAATGTACTTTGGATATGAGACTTCCGTTCCATAGAAGTTTACCTTCTTTGAAATACTCTGTAATGACTGGTGACAAGGTTTTGGTGACTTTGTGCATAATCATTACAAGAGGAACATTGCATAAAAGTTTAAAATCTAACAGATTTTTTTTTGGTAAATGATAGGAATCGGGGATTCTCACATTTACAATAAGGATTTGGGATTGTGAAATGAGTATCATTGGAATCATGTTCAATTGACCTACATCACAATGTAAGGATCATAGACAAACATAGTGTGCATACTTGGAGTATGGCATAACTATTGTTTAGAAAAACAAAGTGTACATGCTAGGAGCATGGGACGACTGTTGTTTTATTCAAGTCTTGAGTTGATTGTTTGAAACATTATACAATGAATAATGTGTAATAAATATGGTGATAAATAAAAGGTGGTTCTATTTATATTCAAAAGGGTTCCGAGACCATATTGGATTCGATTATTATTGTGTTTCACTTTGCATGTTTTGACTTCCAAAATAGCTAGGTTATTCTTTCCGAATGACTAAGTTATTTAAACACTCCACAGTCGTTCATATGTTGGAAGTAGGTATGAATCAAGACTGTCATGAATCGAGTTTGTAGATGGCTAAATGGGTTTAGTCATAGCAATGGTTGCTACAACATTCATGAGTGCTCATAAGTTATGAGTATTGGATTAAACCTATGCTCACTTGTATCACTTCATGGAATTTATCTCGAGTGATCATGAGATGGTAATATCATATAAATCTTCAAACCTAGAGATATGAGTTGTTACCTATGAGTTGGTTGTGCATTGATTGCACGTAAACACATCAGTAACTTGATGTTATAAAACGTGCCTTTGTGTACAATTCAACAAGTAGTAGAACAAGCATATGAGTCGAAGTTTATCTGTTCCTTCTAGAAATAGAAGCGATATCTGGGCCCCTCGATGATTTTGTCGTGACCTATGTATCGGCCGGTCAGAACTAAAATTGATGTGTTCGATTAAGTTCTTTTTCAAACAAATCGAAAATCGGGAAACAAACTATTGGACAATGAGTACGACGTTGTTCCATGTATTTGTCCGGCTGATATCATGAGAACAGAGGATTATATGATCACTTATCTAAAATGGCGCTTCATAGTTCAACAGAGTTTTCGAGAGCTACGATTGCTGGTTGGTTCCTGAAGTTATTTACACAAATATAGTTACTAGACTTATCCAAGCGGGAGACTGTTGGATATGGTGTCTAAGTCCATAACTTATTTGGTATATACTTGACCCGACCCGGCATGGTCCATTTGGGTTGCACTTCACCCGAACTATTTATGGATAATTTTATGAGAGTTATACACATATGTTTATTAATATATTATAAGTTATAATATATTAATATGAAGTCATGTTATTTAATTAATCTTAGTCTTAAATTAATTATGAATTAATTTAGAGATTAAAAGGAAGACTACTTAGATTGTGGGCTATTGGTTTTATATAGTGTGGGCTAACACTCATTTGTTAATGGGCTAGGCTTATATGGAAGTCCATGGATGACCCATGGAGCTTTTAACCCATGGATCCTTGGAAAGGAAAAGACATGGGTTATTAGGGTTTCACCCTAATCATGTACACTATATAAGCATGCTTATGTTGCATGAAATGGCCACTAGTGTGACTAGTGTTACTAGAGTATGTGTGTTAGTGTGTGGCTGACTTTATAAGTGTGTGTATACACTCTCTCTAAATTTTCCAAGTGTTTACGGTGATTTGTGATTCCATTTGAGGCATTCACACTATTGGTGCTTGGCTCTCAAACTCCAAACAATCAACCATCATCAAAAGGTATGTATTTCTACTAGTACTTTTATGATTCATAATCCATATGCTATGCTAGTTAGGAAGAAACCTTGGAAGTTATTACTTGCATGTATTTTAGAAGAAAACATAGATCCAAGGTTTATTAGGGTTGCATGCACACTTAGGAAGTGTTAGATTGCTCAAAACCCAACAGACCGTTCTTCGAGCCTTCGAACTGACTCGTACGCCTACCGGCCTTCAGTCTATCTAGACCGCTCCAGTAGCATCCATCATTCTGAGCTATCTCTCCGGGAAACCCTCCCATGCATACTGTTCTAGCCCTCTAGGGGCTCCGAACTCTATCTCTATCATACATACTCAATCCTGTCCTGATCTCAGGCCCTCCACAATCAAATGCCCTAGGTTTGTATCCCGCCACGCATGCCTGTCACTTACTCATACCAGCCTACCCTCTTGGCTGACAGAACACTGCTAAATCCCAAGCAGCTAAAAAACCTCCAATGTTCATCGATCTTTCGGAGAATTTCCAATTCTCCCCCACTTATGGTGCTGACTAACAACCACCGGTCGCTATCACCGACCTCCCTCAACACCCTACACAACACAAACACTTACACGCGAACTGCGTCCCGCTAGCACTAGCAACCTTCCCCAAATCACTTTTCAACATTGACCATCCCGAGCTCGAAAGAAACACAATCTTCAGCTAACCATTCCTCAGACTGCAGATGCGACCCGGTATTCAGACCAACGCCAGATTTCCACTAATAACCCCCATGAAGGATAACCAACGAAATTCCCAACACTCACCCATAACCAAACCATAACCCTCCAAGAACAACGAATACCGCACCGAAAACCACACAATGAGACTAGCAGATAAACAATACTCCACAATAAACATAAGATAAACAAGACATCGAGAATGAAACATTCCCGCAGTTGCATCCGGCACTGCTCTGATATCCTCTGCTGCAAGCTGAAAAGCACGACCCTGAGCTCTTGGGGGCTCCGCTCCACCCTGACCTCCACCCGTGATCCTCAAAGTGGACGGTGCTGGAGCCTGCACCGGTCTTGCAGCAAGCTGTGGACAGTTGACCCTCAAGTGCCCAACCTGATGACAATGATAACAAATCCTCAAATCCCGAACCGGCGCTGACTGCCGACAATCCCTCGCATAGTGCCCCTCCGTTCCGCCATGCGGCATGCACCACCGGACCTACAAACTCCGGTGTGACCCTTCCCACACTTCCCAAAAGCGTGGCTGCTCTGATCTCCCACCCTAGAATCAACGGTCTTGGACCGTTTCGGCGCTGGCTACGACTGCACTGGGGCCTTCCTCAGCTCACGCAACTGCAACTCAATCTCCAACTGACGCCGCCTGGCGGCTTCCTGCAACTCCAAGAAAGTTATCGCACCTCTGCGTAGACACAAACTGTCTGATATCTCTCTTGAGCATACTCAGATATCGGGACATCTGAATCTGCTCTTAAGCGAACTCAGGGCAAAACATTGCCCTCTCAGTGAACATTTTGGTGATCTCAGTCACCAACTCCGAACCCTGCTTCAGCTCAAGGAACTCCTGAGCCAATCTCTCTCTCTCAACTCGCGGAACATAACGAGTGTTGAACATCTCTTTGAACTGATCCCATGAAACCGCAGCCCTCTGCGCATCCGAAAATCACCTCGTGGTCAATCTCCACCAATCCTTCTCACCGAGCCTCAATAGGTTCAGAGCACACCTCACCCTCTGATCAGCAGGGCATGAACACGTGAAGAAACACCCCTCCACGTCCGATAACCATCTCATAGCAACAATCGGGTCATGAACTCCATCAAAGGTGGGAGGCTTCGTATTATCGAAGTCCCGATACTGAAAACCCCGACCAGCTCCTCCCCTTGCCACTGCAACAGCCGTTGTAGCCGCCGCGACAGCCGTCTCTGTGAGAGCTGCATAGCGCTCATCAAAATACTCAACCATGGCGGTCTTGATCGACCCAAACAGTTCCGGCAACTCAGCCCAGAACAACGCAGCAACCTCATCATGCAGGATCTCACGAATCCTCGTAGCTAACTCGCACGTGCTCATCTGACCAAAAGCCTCGGGCGGTACTGACTTGCCTGGAACTCCCTCTCCTGCTCCCGATCCTGACCCGGATCCACTCCCAGCATGCCTCGGAATCTCCATACTGAAAAACACCACAAAATCTCGGACACTTCCCACTAACCCGGGAACCAACTCTCAACCCAACCCTAGAGGTCATGGTTTCCCTGATACGCGTATGGGTCCTGTGCTTTCATTAGTACGGGCCCATACTACCTTCCACACCTACCCATATTTGTACGAAGTACTACCACAACACCCTAGTGAAAACATGCATAACAAACGCTCAACACTCACTACTAGAGGAACACTGGAAATCTCCCACAAGGAAACCCTAGGCTAACAGGCATCAAAAATCAGGCAACATTATCACGAAATCCTGAAGATCCCTAGCCTAGCACTAGCATGCTGTTCTATCAAAGCTCAAAAACAAATATCATGTATGGTATTTTGGGGTTACTTACTGGCGCCGGCTGATCGTACCTCCGCGTCCTCCTTTACTCATTTTGAAAACCATTTTAAATTCTCTTTTGAAAACTCTCCTCGATTTGAGACTGGAGTCACACGAGTGTTCCTCCAATTCACTCAAACCAAGACTCTGATACCAACTTGTAAGGACCGAAAAATTCCAACCAATTTAAACTTTTCAAAACAACCCGATTTCATTAAATTATTACAAAAATGTTTTCAATACAATTCATTTAGAGTATTAACATAAACATGAGTAGCGGTACGATCACGCCTTTGCCTTGCGACCGTCTCCTGAAGAACCTGAAAAACATAAAACCACAACTGTAAGCCCGAAAGCTTAGTGAGATATCCCCAAAATACCAACCACACATACGCCCTTCCAGGCTACGACCTTCCAGTCCAAATCATAATGCCTTCCGGCCCATATCATACATAACATAACAGAACACAGAACAACCATTGTCACACCCCCAAACCAAGGATGGCGGAAACGTCCAGGGGTGGAGGACTTCATGTACAGTATCACAACAACGTGCATAATAGTGCTCAAAGTAAATACAACCATCATAAATATAATTGAAAAAGTTACACCAAAGTATATGTTTACATGTTTCAAAATCAATTACATTATGATGATAAAAATAAATTGTTGACGGTTTAACGTCCCATCCTCAAAGCGCTGAAGTTTTCCTGTTTCACTGATTTCCTGAGAATACAAGTAGTTTTGAAAGAGTGTCAACAATTAAGTTGGTGAGTTCATAAGAGTTTTGTTTGGAGTAGAAACCGTTTTCCTTTTAAAATCGATAGAGTTTGATCTACAGAAAATCCAATATTTTCTTAGTTAAGTGTAAACAGAATATTCCTATATGATGTGTTGTTGAACCCTAGATTGACCCGTAGATTTCCCCTATAATCGTCCAGCGTATATAAGTTATATAAGATTTAAGTTAGATAAAACGTTGAATATAGTGGGTTTGCCCTAGGTCCACAACCCAACGAGGAACAGGAGATGAGGCGGGCACCACCAATTCTAAGCCAATCCAGACTAAATTCTTGTATGACACAAGCATATACGCTCAACGATTATAGTTGAAGTCTAACAATGCGAAAATTTAATGTGGACTTAAACTATGCATGCTATAGTTTACCAAAAGTGGTAGTGATGGTGAATCTAACCTATACATATCATAGTTCATCAGATAGTAATAGTGATTAGTGAACATGAACTGTGCATATTATAACTTATCAAAAGTGGTGGTGATGGTGAATCTAACCTATACATATCATAGTTCATCAGATAGTAATAGTGATTAGTGAACATGAACTATGCATATTATAACTTATCAAAAGTGGTGGTGATGGTGAATCTAACCTATACATATCATAGTTCATCAGATAGTAATAGTGATTAGTGAACATGAACTATGCATATTCTAACTTATCAAAAGTAGTGGTGATGGTGAATCTAACCTATACATATCATAGTTCATCAGATAGTAATAGTGATTAGTGAACATGAACTATGCATATTATAACTTATCAAAAGTGGTGGTGATGGTGAATCTAACCTATACATATCATAGTTCATCAGATAGTAATAGTGATTAGTGAACATGAACTATGCATATTCTAACTTATCAAAAGTGGTGGTGATGGTGAATCTAACCTATACATATCATAGTTCATCAGATAGTAATAGTGATTAGTGAACATGAACTATGCATATTATAACTTATCAAAAGTGGTGGTGATGGTGAATCTAACGTATACATATCATAGTTCATCAGATAGTAATAGTGATTAGTGAACATGAACTATACATATTCTAACTTATCAAAAGTGGTGGTGATGGTGAATCTAACCTATACATATCATAGTTCATCAGATAGTAATAGTGATTAGTGAACATGAACTATGCATATTATAACTTATCAAAAGTGGTGGTGATGGTGAATCTAACCTATACATATCATAGTTCATCAGATAGTAATAGTGATTAGTGAACATGAACTATGCATATTCTAACTTATCAAAAGTGGTGGTGATGGTGAATCTAACCTATACATATCATAGTTCATCAGATAGTAATAGTGATTAGTGAACATGAACTATGCATATTATAACTTATCAAAAGTGGTGGTGAATTCCTTTCTTGTAATTAAGTTCATTAGTGTAGATGAAACATAAACTATACCTATTATAGTTTATCACTTTGTTTGTAATATATATATATATATATATATATATATATATATATATATATATATGTCATAACTATACCGAATATAACTAACGTGTTCGTTTGTGGGGGTATAATGGCTTTACTATACTTATTATAGTTTATCATAATTATCCATAGTGGTAATAACCCTCTTGTATGTGTAAAGCTTTAATAATGTGTTTGTTATGTAATATAACTCTAAACTATACCTATTATAGTTTATTAAATATTTGTGTGGGTAGTGAGCATAAGCCCTTCTTGTCTTAATTTACCAATGTTTATATTTTAATGGGTATAGCCTTGTAATATCATTTATATATTTTCCATTACTTGTGGAGGTAAAAATCCATTTGTTTTCTGATGTATGTCTATATAAGAATACAAAATTGTCATATATTGCAACTACACATAATCACATAATGATGTATACCTTGCTCAACATGTTACAAGGTGAAATGAAATTTATAGTATTTTTCTGTTAATAACGTTTTCTGTAACTGTTATTGGAAAAATTGTAGAAAAATCATAAAACGTCCAAATCAAGTTCTGTAACTTCTGAGAGTTTGGAAAATGAGTCTAGTTTGTTCATAATTTTTATTATAATTTTTAATGACCTCTTACTTGTGTGAAAAAGTCCATAATCACAGACTGGTCCGGATTGATATTTGAAATGTTAGGTAGTTTTGTAAAAATCACCATAAATTATAGAAAAATCGTATGGAGATGTGCAAGTAGTCATTTTAAAGCTAAGAAGTGGAACTACATGCACCTAAAACAGTTTTGAAAACCAAAATGTTTAAGATGTCCAAAACAGTCCGTGAATGGAGTTGAACTTTTCTGATGAAGGCTGTTAGAAAAGTGTAGTTATGTTCTTAGTGTTTTAGCTTGTATTCCCCCCCTAAAAACTTGAGAAAACATGAAAATGCAGGGGTATGAACTCACCTTAAGTGATTTCAGTAGGTAAGTGTTGAAGAAGAGAAGTGTTCAACTCAAGAACACTTGAAGAATCACTTGAAGATTCGAAGATCTAACACAATTATGAGAGAGTTTGTGTAAGATATCCATGATTCGAGTGGAAATAATTGAGATAATTATAAAGAGAATGGATTATTCTTACCAAATGTGGAGGAAAATCCCAAGATCAGCCCTCAAATCTCGAGTTCTAGAGAGGGAAAATGAGAGAGAAAAGAGTTTGCTCTTTTTGGTGAAAAGAGAGAAAATGAGAGAAATGAGGAGACAGGATGAATATTCAGCTCTCAAAAACATGGGAATGAGTGATGATTGAGTGGAAAGGACATTGATGTGACCTAGGTAAGGTGGGGAGGTGTGGTTGGTCATAGAGTGGGTGTGGGAGTGGTTGCTTGTGTCATAAAGTAAAGCAAAGTCAACACTCCACCTCTTTGTACTTTACCCACTTGCTTTTATTATTTAAATAAAGATTTTTATGAAAATATGATTAAATTGTGAATATTTAGGGTTTGTTATGTTAAAATATGATTTTGGGTAAAAACCCCGCATTAAAATAATTAAAAACGGGCCATAAACACGAATTTAATCGAAAACCGGGAGAGAAAAGCTTCCCAGCGAGGCCTCTCGGTCCTAGGCCGAGGTTCGGTCCCTAGGCCGAGGCTTGGTCAGGATGGTGCTGATTCGGAAGCGAGAGGTTGAGCCAGAAGAAGGAACGAGGGCGATGGGCTTGGTCCGAAGTCAGCAGCGAAGGCGAGGGTTCGGTCCGAAGTCAGAAGCGAAGGCGAGGGTTCGGTCCGAGGAGAAGTCAGAACCGAAGGAACTGTAGTGAACAGTAGTGAACAGTACCTTCGGGTTCGGTTCTTCCTTATAAGCAAGGTTCGGTTAGTAGTGAACAGTACCCTCGGTTCGGTTCCTCTTCATCAGAATGTTCGGTTCCTAAGAGGGGTTTCGGTTCCTAAGAGGGGTTTCGGTTCCTAAGGTCCGTTTTTCGCGTAGACTTCCGTTTTTGGGCTGTTTTCGCCAAATTCGAGGGTCGGGATGCCCCGAGTGATTATAGAAAGTTGGGAGAGATTTCGAGAGAGATTTGAGAGAGATTCCACATACTCAGAGAGATTTGGGAGAGATTTGACATTCTTGGAGAGATTTCACATACAAAGAGATATTTGGGAGAGATTTCATATTCTTAGAGAGATTTGGGAGAGATTTGACATACTTGGAGAGATTCCCCATACAGAGAGATATTTGGGAGAGATTTCACATACTTAGAGAGATTTGGGAGAGATTTGACATACTTGGAGAGATTTCTCATACAAAGAGATATGTGGGAGAGATTTCACATACTTCGAGAGATTTGGGAGAGATTTGACATACTTGGAGAGATATCTCATACAAAGAGATATGTGGGAGAGATTTCACATACTTAGAGAGATTTGGGAGAGATTTTCGATAAGAAGAGATAGAGTGAAAACGATTGAGAGAGGTTTCATTGGTGACCTTTTTGAGTGTTCGGTTTTGCAATGCAGGGTCCGTAAGCCCCGTTAAGCCTTGTTTAAGGATCTTGCATACTCCCGATGAGTATGCAACATTGTTTTATCGGTTTGGCTCGCCACGTACCACAGTTTTAGGTTAAGGAGATCTAGATGTACGCACTTTTCGATTTATGATCTCTCATTAGAATAGAGAGTTGTTTAGGAGTTACTTAACGTAAACTCTAGTACTCATGGCAAAATGAGTGGACCGGTTTGACTTGTTGACTTTAGTTGACTTTGACTTGACTGAAAATTGACGGTTGTCACATCATCCCCCCGTTAGAGGGAATTTCGTCGCGAAATTTGAAATCAAGCAAGGAGTTTGTGAATGACTAAGGTCGGCTCTACATTATTTTGATTCTGACTAAGAGATGAGTTATTATACATGAAAACTTAGCTTATACACATTATGATATAACCAATACTGGGCGGATAGTAAAATGTGTGATTCTACTTCAGTTTCACATCCCAACGAGGAAAAGAAACTAAGTCAGAATTCCCACATTCTATTATCTACCAGGTATTCGTTATATATAACTGGGGAATGTATAAGTGAGGAAATCATAACAAATAACTTAGTAATCCTTCTTAATGAATTAGAGTTCCTAGTCAGGGCTAACATTGAACCTAGATGTATTTCGACCGTTCACCTATAGAGTAGAAGCATGTTCTCGAAAGTTTGACCTACATCCCTATGATGCAGTCCCATTACGGGGTCGAAGTAAATTCATAGAATGGTCTCATGACGGCCTTGGAATTTCTTATTGTTTATGCTCTCCGTTTAATCCTTGGCATTACTATTATGCATGCTTTAATTGATGCTAGACTTAATCAAATAAAGAATTTTGGAATTTAGTCGTCGATGTCAGAAACACATACTGATGTTTGCAGGCAGTTTCGGGGTGGTCTCTCCTTCGATGATCGCAAGCACCCTTCCACCACCACTGGCATCTCTTGCTCTTGGGCAGTTCCTTTTAAAGTGGCATGTTTCTCCACATTTGTAACAGGCTGGGCTTACTCCAGATCCAGGGAACTGGTTGATGGGTCGTGTCGGTGCCCTATAGAAACGGGTAGTGTGCCCTTTCCTATTGCAGTTCATGCAATGCAATTCTCTACAAGCCCCAGTGTGATGGAAGCTACACTTGTTACATTTCGGAAGGGTTCCAGCGTATTGTTTCATGGGAGTTGGCGTGGTGAGGGTTGTGGCAGCATGAACAGCAAAAATTGGCGTGGTTGTCGTAGTGTCATGGCTGGCACGATGGTCGATGAGTTGTTGTGCCAACTCCTTGGCGCTGTCGAAGGTGGTTGGTCTGGAGGCCAATACACTATCATGAATCTGGGATGATAGCCCCCAAAGGTATCGTTCTACCTTTTTCTCCTCTGGGGTGACCATTGCAGGATAGAGGAGTGCTAGGTCATTGAATCGGGCGGTATAAGCTTCGAGATCCGTCCCCGACATTTTGAGGTTCTAGAGTTCCTCTTCCAGTTTTTGCACTTCGCCTCTTGGGCAATATTCTTTCAGCATTAAAGCTTTTAGATCCTCCCAGCTTATAGAGTTAGCCACTGCAGGAGTAAGCGACTTAACTCTGCCGTTCCACCAAGTAAGAGCTTTTCTTGTGAAGGTGAATGCCGCATACTTGACCTTGCTTGCTTCGGGACAAGCACAAATTTCGAAGACTGCTTCGGTCCTTTCGAACCATTGCATCAGTGCGATGACGCCCCCGCTTCCGTCGAAAGGATTGGGTTTGCCATTCATGAAGTCTTTGTAAGAACACTCCTTAGTATGCCCTGTGCTGTCCCCCTGATTCGAGTTAGTATTCCCGGATTCGAAGCCGCCGGAACCATTTGTACCCATTTGCGACATTGCTGCCGCCACGGCTGCTGTTACGGCAGCTTGAAACATTATGGGATCCAACTGCGGAGGGGGCGGTGCTGTGCTTCCGGAGGGTCTGGACTTTTTCTTTGGCGGCATAGTCCTGTCATAAGTTGGTAGAGACGAACAACGATAAGTTTTTAATAGTAGTGACAAGTCAGATGTTATCAAGCCAGACTTGTCTGTATTATGTTCTGACTTAAAAGTATTTTGTATGAAATTCATAACAAAGCCCCTATGAATGAATTTTAGTGGTAGTGACTCAAATGCAACTTGCGATTTGTTTCGCCTGATCCCTTCCTAAAATCACTTGGTATATATTAAGAATTTCTTGGAGTTACCATATGTAAATTGTTTGTAATATAGGGTTCGAGGTAAATAGGTCTACATCTCATTAACGTAAGGAAAATTTTGGGCAATGCTACGGTTCCCTTGAATAGTGTAGTCTCCGGATTCTGAAGGATTCGAATATCTCCATTTAACAATCTAGGTTGGTCGTGTTCTTCGCTCCATTCTACCCAAGGAGGCGTCGGGCCTTGACAACCCGGACGAGGGATAGGATTCGGAACAAGAGCCATCAGGGTAGGTTCTCCACTTCAGGGTCAGAGTCAGAACCATCAGCAAAGGCTTCAACTTAGTTACCATCCAAAGGGATTCGGTAATCATTCTCTGGCTCCTCTCCGAGCCATTCAGTATTGTCGTGGTTAGGGTAGTACGGGTCGTCGTGGGGATGGAATTCAGCCATAATATCTTCGCGAGAAATGGGGATCTAAGAAATAACTAAGTAGACGTACTAATTAGATAATTATAAGGTGATCTTTATCAGGTACTTCAATATATTGTTTAGTGCATACTAGTCATATGTATTTGGGACAGGATAGACCTTCGAATAAGCAATCCTAACTTTAAATCCCCAATCCAACGAGAACAGGAAGTAAAGCAAAGATTCACAGATTCTAAGTCTATGACGTCCTGGATACATATAATTTTAATGTATCCACTAGGCAATTATTGACCTATTGATAAAAATCTATTTAGTTCTCAAATAAGTAATTATAATAACACCAAATACCCCTATGGTATTTCATTGTGGTAGTGTTGGTAAGTTTTTAGACTTGTTGCAACACCTACGACCATTCCTGGGCATATGCTAATCACTTATGGGTGAGACATAGTTGATCAGGCTATGTCATTCCCAGACCTGACTATACATCCCCAAGCCTACTCGTATTGTTCAACAATCACTACTTTTGTCCCATCCCACCGTGATACTGACCCTAGTCTGTGTGCACATGCTCCTACTTTTACCGAGAAATTATTTGTTTCTAAAAGTTTAGTTGCTTTGAAAACTTTAAATCAGAGACTTTCAGTCCCAATGTATTTATAGTTTGTATATCTTATGTGGTTCGATATACTGAGTTCACTATAAACAATGCTCTGATACCAATCTGTCACACCCCCAAACCAAGGATGGCGGAAACGTCCAGGGGTGGAGGACTTCATTTACAGTATCACAACAACGTGTATAATAGTGCTCAAAGTAAATACAACCATCATAAATATAATTGAAAAAGTTACACCAAATTATATGTTTACATGTTTCAAAATCAATTACATTATGATGACAAAAATAAATTGTTGACGGTTTAACGTCCCATCCTCAACGCGCTGAAGTTTTCCTATTTCACTGATTTCCTGAGAATACAAGTAGTTTTGAAAGAGTGTCAACAATTAAGTTGGTGAGTTCATAAGAGTTTTGTTTGGAGTAGAAACCGTTTTCCTTTTAAAATCGATAGAGTTTGATCTCCAGAAAATCCAATATTTTCTTAGTTAAGTGTAAACAGAATATTCCTATATGATGTGTTGATGAACCCTAGATTGACCCGTAGATTTCCCCTATAATCGTCCAGCGTATATAAGTTATATAAGATTTAAGTTAGATAAAACGTTGAATATAGTGGGTCTGCCCTAGGTCCACAACCCAACGAGGAACAGGAGATGAGGCGGGCACCACCAATTCTAAGCCAATCCAGACTAAATTCTTGTATGACTCAAGCATATACGCTCAACGATTATAGTTGAAGTCTAACAATGTGAAAATTTAATGTGGACTTAAACTATGCATGCTATAGTTTACCAAAAGTGGTAGTGATGGTGAATCTAACCTATACATATCATAGTTCATCAGATAGTAATAGTGATTAGTGAACATGAACTATGCATATTATAACTTATCAAAAGTGGTGGTGATGGTGAATCTAACCTATACATATCATAGTTCATCAGATAGTAATAGTGATTAGTGAACATGAACTATGCATATTCTAACTTATCAAAAGTGGTGGTGGTGGTGAATCTAACCTATACATATCATAGTTCATCAGATAGTAATAGTGATTAGTGAACATGAACTATGCATATTATAACTTATCAAAAGTGGTGGTGATGGTGAATCTAACCTATACATATCATAGTTCATCAGATAGTAATAGTGATTAGTGAACATGAACTATGCATATTCTAACTTATCAAAAGTGGTGGTGATGGTGAATCTAACCTATACATATCATAGTTCATCAGATAGTAATAGTGATTAGTGAACATGAACTATGCATATTATAACTTATCAAAAGTGGTGGTGATGGTGAATCTAACCTATACATATCATAGTTCATCAGATAGTAATAGTGATTAGTGAACATGAACTATTCATATTCTAACTTATCAAAACTGGTGGTGATGGTGAATCTAACCTATACATATCATAGTTCATCAGATAGTAATAGTGATTAGTGAACATGAACTATACATATTCTAACTTATCAAAAGTGGTGGTGATGGTGAATCTAACCTATACATATCATAGTTCATCAGATAGTAATAGTGATTAGTGAACATGAACTATGCATATTATAACTTATCAAAAGTGGTGGTGATGGTGAATCTAACCTATACATATCATAGTTCATCAGATAGTAATAGTGATTAGTGAACATGAACTATGCATATTCTAACTTATCAAAAGTGGTGGTGATGGTGAATCTAACCTATACATATCATAGTTCATCAGATAGTAATAGTGATTAGTGAACATGAACTATGCATATTCTAACTTATCAAAAGTGGTGGTGATGGTGAATCTAACCTATACATATCATAGTTCATCAGATAGTAATAGTGATTAGTGAACATGAACTATGCATATTATAACTTATCAAAAGTGGTGGTGAATTCCTTTCTTGTAATTAAGTTCATTAGTGTAGATGAAACATAAACTATACCTATTATAGTTTATCACTTTGTTTGTAATATATATATGTCATAACTATACTGAATATAACTAACGTGTTCATTTGTGGGGGTATAATGGCTTTACTATACTTATTATAGTTTATCATAATTATCCATAGTGGTAATAACCCTCTTGTATGTGTAAAGCTTTAATAATGTGTTTGTTATGTAATATAACTCTAAACTATACCTATTATAGTTTATTAAATATTTGTGTGGGTAGTGAGCATAAGCCCTTCTTGTCTTAATTTACCAATGTTTATATTTTAATGGGTATAGCCTTGTAATATCATTTATATATTTTCCATTACTTGTGGAGGTAAAAATCCATTTGTTTTCTGATGTATGTCTATATAAGAATACAAAATTGTCATATATTGCAACTACACATAATCACATAATGATGTATACCTTGCTCAACATGTTACAAGGTGAAATGAAATTTATAGTATTTTTCTGTTAATAACGTTTTCTGTAACTGTTATTGGAAAAATTGTAGAAAAATCATAAAATGTCCAAATCAAGTTCTGTAACTTCTGAGAGTTTGAAAAATGAGTCTAGTTTGTTCATAATTTTTATTATAATTCTTAATGACCTCTTACTTGTGTGAAAAAGTCCATAATCACAGACTGGTCCGGATTGATATTTGAAATGTTAGGCAGTTTTGTAAAAATCACCATAAATTGTAGAAAAATCATATGGAGATGTGCAAGCAGTCATTTTAAAGCTAAGAAGTGGAACTACATGCACCTAAAATAGTTTTGAAAACTAAAATGTTTAAGATGTCCAAAACAGTCCGTGAATGGAGTTGAACTTTTCTGATGAAGGCTGTTAGAAAAGTGTAGTTATGTTCTTAGTGTTTTAGCTTGTATTCCCCCCCTAAAAACTTGAGAAAACATGAAAATGCAGGGGTATGAACTCACCTTAAGTGATTTCAGTAGGTAAGTGTTGAAGAAGAGAAGTGTTCAACTCAAGAACACTTGAAGAATCACTTGAAGATTCGAAGATCTAACACAATTATGAGAGAGTTTGTGTAAGATATCCATGATTCGAGTGGAAATAATTGAGATAATTATAAAGAGAATGGATTATTCTTACCAAATGTGGAGGAAAATCCCAAGATCAGCCCTCAAATCTCGAGTTCTAGAGAGGGAAAATGAGAGAGAAAAGAGTTTGCTCTTTTTGGTGAAAAGAGAGAAAATGAGAGAAATGAGGAGACAGGATGAATATTCAGCTCTCAAAAACATGGGAATGAGTGATGATTGAGTGGAAAGGACATTGATGTGACCTAGGTAAGGTGGGGAGGTGTGGTTGGTCATAGAGTGGGTGTGGGAGTGGTTGCTTGTGTCATAAAGTAAAGCAAAGTCAACACTCCACCTCTTTGTACTTTACCCACTTGCTTTTATTATTTAAATAAAGATTTTTATGAAAATATGATTAAATTGTGAATATTTAGGGTTTATTATGTTAAAATATGATTTTGAGTAAAAACCCCGCATTAAAATAATTAAAAACGGGCCTTAAACGCGAATTTAATCGAAAACCGGGAGAGAAAAGCTTCTCAGCGAGGCCTCTCGGTCCTAGGCCGAGGTTCGGTCCCTAGGCCGAGGCTCGGTCAGGATGGTGCTGATTCGGAAGCGAGAGGCTGAGCCAGAAGAAGGAACAAGGGCGATGGGCTTGGTCCGAAGTCAGCAGCGAAGGCGAGGGTTCGGTCCGAGGAGAAGTCAGAACCGAAGGAACTGTAGTGAACAGTAGTGAACAGTACCTTCGGGTTCGGTTCTTCCTTATAAGCAAGGTTCGGTTAGTAGTGAACAGTACCCTCGGTTCGGTTCCTCTTCATCAGAAGGTTCGGTTCCTAAGAGGGGTTTCGGTTCCTAAGAGGAGTTTCGGTTCCTAAGGTCCGTTTTTCGCGTAGACTTCCGTTTTTGGGCTGTTTTCGCAAAATTCGAGGGTCGGGATGTCCCGAGTGATTATAGAAAGTTGGAAGAGATTTCGAGAGAGATTTGAGAGAGATTCCACATACTCAGAGAGATTTGGGAGAGATTTGACATTCTTGGAGAGATTTCACATACAAAGAGATATTTGGGAGAGATTTCATATTCTTAGAGAGATTTGGGAGAGATTTGACATACTTGGAGAGATTCCCCATATAGAGAGATATTTGGGAGAGATTTCACATACTTAGAGAGATTTGGGAGAGATTTGACATACTTGGAGAGATTTCTCATACAAAGAGATATGTGGGAGAGATTTCACATACTTAGAGAGATTTGGGAGAGATTTGACATACTTGGAGATATTTCTCATACAAAGAGATATGTGGGAGAGATTTCACATACTTAGAGAGATTTGGGAGAGATTTTCGATAAGAAGAGATAGAGTGAAAACGATTGAGAGAGGTTTCATTGGTGACCTTTTTGAGTGTTCGGCTTTGCAATGCAGGGTCCGTAAGCCCCGTTAAGCCTTGTTTAAGGATCTTGCATACTCCCGATGAGTATGCAACATTGTTTTATCGGTTTGGCTCGCCACGTACCACAGTTTTAGGTTAAGGAGATCTAGATGTACGCACTTTTTGATTTATGATCTCTTATTAGAATAGAGAGTTGTTTAGGAGTTACTTAACGTAAACTCTAGTACTCGTGGCAAAATGAGTGGACCGGTTTGACTTGTTGACTTTAGTTGACTTTGACTTGACTGAAAATTGACGGTTGTCACAGCCATGCACTTCGGGTCTACTGTGAAACTGGTCCGCCGTACTGGCCAACAGTCCACCTGGTCCACCCTCCGAGTCTAGCCATATACATCGAGTCTACAGTGTGATTGGTCCCCCCGCATCGGGCCTACAACCCACATGGTCCACTCTCTGAGTCTACAGTATGACTGGTCCGCCCACACCGGGCCTTCAGTCGGCCTGGTCCACTCTCCGAGCCTCGGCACGTCTGGTCCGCCCTCTTGGGGCCTACAGCCTATCCGGACCGCTTGCTGGGTCTTCGGGACAATCGGTCTGCCCTGGGTATCTTGGCCTACAGCACAAAGCAGGACCCGCCTCAACCCAACTCCAGTCCAAAAAATGTACACATAAACATACAATCATATAAGAATTCACAGTCAACAAGCCGATCAAACAGACCACATAACATATCATCATCCTAACCAGGATACCGACCTAACCAGTCACTAGCATAGCATCACCGTACATATCAGGGAACCGACCTTAACCAGGTCTCTAACATATACCATCCTAGCTACCAGGATGCAAATATATCAAAGCAATAACATAACAACAAATACCCGGATCTCAATCCAATAAAGGGCCGGCCTTGGTGCCTTAGACCATGTCGATATAGTGAGGATAACTCACCTTGCACTGTCGAAACTCTAAACTGAAGAGCAGATTCTCGAATCACCAACTCACCGCAAATCCCAAACTAGCCATCATAACAAAATAAACATTAGGCCAAGCATACATCCACTTATCGGGCCAAGGCCAAAGTCCAAATCTTATACAAAGTCCAATATTGGCCCAATTTACGAAATTGGGCCCACTCACCAAATGGGCCTAGATCCAAGGTCCATAACAATAATTGGGCCCAAAACACTCGAACCATAATATCCAGCAGCCCAAATAACATCCCAATCCCTAAGGCCCAAAATGAAAAGCCCAACAGAGGGAGTACGCTGGGCGTACCCTCCTTGGTACGCGGGGCGTACACACTAAAACGCAGCTGAGGATCGGGGCCCTGACCCTCTATGCAGGGCGTACAACCATTTTACGCGGGGCGTAACTTCGCTACTCATAAAGTCCTTATAACCTCTTAATGGCTTAAGCTCTTTAGCCCAAACTTCAGATCCCTAGGCTAAATACGCCTAAGATTCATAAAGTCTTAAACTTTATCACTTGGGACGTCCAAAAGCTCTTAATCTAAGGTCTTCATCCATTAAGACCTATATATCTCACACATGGAACAACTACAGCCTTTTGGGACCTCATTTTTCTCACTCAAGACCTCTCCAAAGGTCTGAAAGGACAGATAATCTCGGCCAACACCAAGCATGAATCAAGATGAGAACTTTGGGACAAGAAAGATGCTAAAACTTCACAACACTTAGATCTATGCAAAATAAATGGCAAGCAAGAAGCTTTATACCTCAAATAAGCTCCAAAGGATGATATCTCTTCAGATCTACAAGCTCCAATCGTTCCTTTCCTTCCTTGACAACTTCTCCTTTCATCTTTTAGCTTTTCTTTTGCCAAAAAGAGCTTTCCAAGGCCAAACATACCCAACAATGGAGGGAATACGGGTTTCTAGGGTTTCTGAGGTTAAGGGAGAGCTTATGGAGGCTAGGGTACGCACCAACATGATCCTTATATAGTGGCTAACCCTAAATTTAGGGTTTTTAGAACTCTGAGAGTACGCTGGGCGTGCCTCTAGTACGCCGGGCGTACTCAGCCTTGCACCCGCGTCCATATACGCCTTACGCTGGGTGTAATCCCAGCTTACGTTGGGCGTACTCGGCGAGTCGCCAAGTTTCATACTTGCCCCTCATTTTCCACTTTTCCCACAAGATGACCAAAATATCATTTCTCTTAAATCCCAGGGACTCACAATTAGGTACTCTTAGGAACGGGGCGTTACACCTAACATTTGTAAGAACGCATTTAGTTTTGTAGAGTCAAGTGCTTTTGTAAAGACATCAGCAGTATCTTCATGAGTAGGGACAAAGATGATTTCGATGTTACCTTTCAGAATGTGGTCTTTGATGAAATGGTACCGTAGTTCAATATATTTCATCTTGGAGTGCTGAATAGGATTATGAGAAATCGCTATGGCACTTTCAGAATCACGGTAGATTGGTATCCGCAACATTTTGTATCCGTAGTTTAACAGTTGTGTCTTCATCCATAGAACTTGAGAAGAACAACTGGCTGCAGCCACATATTCTGCTTCTGCGGTAGATAAAGAAACACAACTTTGTTTTCTTGAGGACCATCTGACAAGTCTACCTCCCAAAAATTGACATCCACCATATGTATTTTTTCGATCAAGTTTGCATCCAGCATGATCCGCATCGGTAAACGCTTGCAGACTGAAATCATTGCCTACGGGGTACCATAGACCAAGAGATTTGCTTCCTTTTAGGTACCGTAGAATTTGTTTGGCTGCGGTCATGTGTGACACTTTAGGGTCAGCCTGATACCTTGCACATACACCAGTAGCAAAGACAATGTCTGGTCGGCTTGCGATGAGGTACATAAGAGAGCCAATGATACCTCTATAAGTCTTGTGATCCACAGATTCACCAGAGGGATCAGCAGAGATCTTATATCTGAAGGCCATAGGGACCTTAGCCGAGGAGCAGTTGTCCATAGAGTATTTCTTCAAAAGTTCAGTGGTGTACTTCTCTTGATAAATGAATATTCCTTGCTGAATTTTCTTGACTTGAAGACCTAGAAAGAAGTTAATCTCTCTATTCACGCTCGTTTGAATTTGTTTGTCATGAGCTTAGCAAAATCAGTCACCATTTCTTGATCAGTCGATCCAAAGATGATATCATCCACGTATATTTGTACAAGCATAAGGTGGTCACCGTTTGCTTTTCTAAACAACGTGGGATCAATCACTCCTCTTTTGTAGCCTGAAGAGACTAGAAATTCAGAAAGAGTCTCGTACCAAGATCTTGGAGTTTGCTTCAGACTGTAGACTGCCTTTTGAAGCTTGTAGCAGTGGTCAGGGAATTCAATATTTTCAAAACCGGGAGGTTGTTGCAAATAAACCTCTTCTTTCAATTCCCCATTGAGAAAGGCACTTTTAACATCCATTTGGTGTACCTTGTTGTTTTTGTGGGCAGCATATGCTAAAAAGATTCGAATTGCTTCCATTCTAGCCACCGGAGCATATGTTTCGTCGTAGTTAACACCTTCCAGTTGACTATACCCTTTTGCAACTAGCCTTGCCTTATTTTTGATAACCGCACCAGATTCATCTAACTTGTTCTTGAACACCAATCTTGTTCCAACAATAGTATGGTCTTGCGGTGTGGGAACAAGTTTCCACACTTTGTTTCTTTCGTATTCATCCAATTCTTCTTGCATTGCAGAAATCCAATCAGGTTCTAATAATGCTTCTTTGATCGATCGGGGCTCGACTACGGACATGAATGTTGTGTAGTGACAATGGTCAGATAAGTCTTTGGCAGATCGAGTCTGGATACCTGCGGATGGATTGCCAATTATTTGACCTGGTGGGTGGTCCTTCGTCCATACGTGTAGACGAGGCATCAAATGGTCAACAGCTGTGGTAGAAGGAATGTTTTCAATATCAGAGGTTTCTTCGGATGGGGAGGGCAGTTCCCCCTGGATTCGAGAACATCCTGCAGAGTTATCTTGGCTTGTTGGGGCGAGAATGAAATTTTCTTGAGTAGCTTGGAGAGGTTCCCCCTGGATTGCTGATGGGATTTCCTTTGGAACCTGAGAAGCTTGAGCATCATCAAATACTGGAACCTCGATGGTTGTTGTTTGATCCGGAATAGAGCTTTCCCCTCAACTGGAGAGGTGAAAGTATTGAGAGATGCTACTTCGGATAGAGATGGACCAGAAACATCAGTGTGTTGTTGTTGAGCAGTTGGTAACACAAGAACTTCGGATAGTTTTGCAGTTTCAATAGGGGTGAAAAGATCATCATAATTGACTTTAACCAGGTTTAGAGGACCTGAAGAAGCGGGAATATCACTTTCCATGATGGCAGTGGTTTCAATAGATGGAGGGGTGTTACGGATGTAGGAGTCATCGAACTTTACATTGAAATTTTCAATGATAATCCTCGTACATCTGGTAAGAACCTGGTAAGCAACCTTGTTTGTTGAGTAGCCAAGAAAAATGCCTTCATCGAACTCGGTGCAAATTTGTTAAGCTGATCCTTTTCTTGATCACAAAACATCTACACCCAAAGATGTGAAAGAAACGAACATTTGGCTTCCGGTTGTTGAGACCCTTATATGGTGTTTTATTAAGACGTTTGCACACGATGCTTCGGTTTTGAACAAAGCATGCAGTTTCTACAGCTTCAGCCCAGAAGTAAAGAGGAAGATATGTGAAGTTGAGCATGGATCTGGCAGCTTCAACTAGAGTACGGTTCGTTCTCTCTACTACACCATTTTGTTGAGGTGTATAGGGAGCTGAAAAGTTATGAGAGATACCTTTTGACACCAAGAAGTTGTTGAGAGGGTGATTAGTGAATTCAGTGCCATTATCACTGCGGATGCGTCTTACAGGCAGTTTAATCTTGAGTTCTACCTATTTGATGAAGTTGATGAGAATCTGCGGTGCTTCAGATTTGAGTCTGAGGAAGAATACCCAAGTGAAGTGAGTGAAGTCATCAACTATAACCAGTATGTACTTTTTATGATGAAGACTGGCTACGGTTGATGGACCACAGAGATCAATGTGTAGAAGTTCAAGTGGTTCAGATATTGAAGAGTCAATCACCATGGGGTGACTTGCTTTGGACTGCTTACCACAATCACAAATAGGACATAGAGTGTCATTGCTGAGCTTGAGAATGGGTAATCCTCTGACCAGCTCTCCAGTAACCAAGGTGTTGATATACTTAAAGTTGAGATGAGCGAGCTTGCGGTGCCATAACCAGCTAACTTCGGATACAGCTTTGGAGAGAAAACACAACTGTGGTTTTCCGATGATGAGAGAGACATCCAAAGGATACATGGTACCCTCGGATCATGACTTGATCAAGCAGATACTTCTATCACTCGTCATAACGTAACAGAATTGATCATCAAACTCAACTCGATGGCCTGCCTTACATAGTTGGCCAACATTGATAAGATTGTGTTTAAGGCTTTCTACATAAGCAACCTTCTAAATTGAAAAGTTCCCCGTAGTGAGTACACCGTAACCTTAGATGATTCCATTTGCATTGTTGCCGAATGTAACATTTCCACCATTGCATATAGGCCTGAAATCCCAAAGGTATTCTAACCTTCCGGTCATGTGCAAGGAGCAGGCACTGTCGATCAACCATTCTTCTTCTTGATCCTCCTTGCACAAAGCCTACAGAAGTTAAGTGGTTAATTTGGGCACCCAAGCGAGTTTGGAGCCCGGAGTAACATGTGATGTTTTAAACGATGTATGATGTGAGGTTGTAAGGATAGGTTTCAAGTCAACTTTCAAGCCTAGTCCTGGGTGTTTAAGATTTTTTGGAGCTTTGTGAGATTGAGGATAGTTACGAGTCTTTTGAAAACGATTAGATTTGTCATGAGAGAAGATCTTTTGACACTGACATTGACACGTGAACCTTTTATCATCTACCCTAACATTTGGCTTGGTCTGTGGTTCTGACGAAGAAATATGCTTTTGTCCAGTCCGAGGATTGTAAGATTTGACCTTTTTGTTTTTGTTTTTTGAAAAGGTGTTTTTTGCAGGTCTTGCAGGTGTATAAGCATGTGCAGGCCTTTTGTGAAGTGATTTCTTAGGCTCTTGAAGTGACATTTTCTGTGCCGGAGTTGGCAAAATTCCTTTCCATTTTTGAGTTTTTGAAAAAGACTTTGGAAGGGTTGGAGTAGGTATAATACCTTTCCATTTTGGATTATCAAATGAATAGACATGAAAACCATTTGATTGAAAAGACTTATCCTTTGTGTCAGATGATTTTTGAATAGTGTTCGAAATAGTGAACTCCTTCCTTTTTGTTTTCTTGGAAACAGTTGATTTGAAGTGATAATTTGAGAAAACAAGTTTTTCTGGACTCTTTGACTTGGGACATTTAACAAATTTCTTTTGTTTTGAATAAATATCTTGTTGCTTGCCACGGGAACGAAATTCTTCTTTTAAAACTCTTTTTGCTTCGGTTTTTGGAGAACCGCAGTTAGTGACATTCAATTTTGGTTTCCTTAAATCCTTTAGAAATTTCGAAAAACAGGGACTAGATTCATCCGAACTGGAGAAATCGGGGCTTTGAGAACATTGACCAACTTCAAAATTTTCGATTGATAATTCATCATCAATTGGTTCAATATTCATAGAACTTTTGAGTATGGTCTGCGGTGTATTGCTTTGAACAACCTTAGAGTAAGTCTTGGTGGAGACGTTTGTGGGACATTTGATACTAGTTAGTGGGACAGATTGAGGTTCATGACTGCGGTTAGGAGTACTGCGGTCAGACTGAAGGGATGGAAAGTCCAATGTGACTTTAGGACTTCCTACAACAGTTTCCTCATCAACTACGGATGATGTTTGAGAATTTGAGTGAATTATGTTATCATCATGATTAGAAAATTCAGGGAGAATTTCCTCGATAACACAGTTATTACTCAGATCATGAAGTTTACCATAATGAGCTTGGATATCTTCAGGAAATGTTTTATCATTGACCGGAAACAAAAAGTGGCGGTCTGGAGGGACGTAGGGACGTTCCGGGGTGAACCGGGGTGAGGAGTCCGTTACGGTTGGGTACCCATTGGACCAACCCTAACTAAAAGTGTTATCAACATTCCCATTATTAACTAGATTCTCAATGGCCTCAGTTTCATTAAAAAACTTTTCAATTAAAATATTTAAGCGTACGATTTCACTATGTGCTAAATCTCTCTGATTTAAAGCTATCTCTAGTTGTGTTTCACTTAACATTCTAGCATCCTTTTCTAGCATCGAGTCTTTCTCTATCATTTCCATTTTGAGTCTTTTATTATCCAAACATCCTCTAATGTGGAACATCTCCTGCGAAGCGATGTTCTTCTCACCTAAGGCTTTATTGTAGTTATCAAGGACGGCAGCACATGTGTCATTGAGTGTGTCTAAGTAAGTTTGACAGTCATGCATGATATAATTTAAAGTTTGAATCATAAGTTTTACCTGTTCCTCAATGCTAAGAGTTCCATCTTTTGCCATATATCAATGGTTCTTCTTTATCTTGGTTGAGCCGTCTTCATCAGCAGTTGCCATCATACAGATCTTCCCTTCTTCTTTACTGCGGTCGTCTTCATCTTTGTCTTGACCACACTTGATGATTTCTTTTCACTTGAGCAACATAAGCTTTTCCCTTTTCTTTGTCTTCCAGTTCTTGAGCCATTCTGAGATAAAAGGCTCTGTCATTCACTACGTTTTCCTTGTAATCCTTGGCAAAATGATTTTCCTTGTTACACTTATGACAAATAACAATATCACTTTTGTCTTCTAAAGAAGTACCAGAGTCAGTTGATAGATACTGTGGTGGTACGTCTTTAGACTGTGTTTGCTAAGGCTGCGGAGGGATTGGATTCCTGGTGGAACGAAAGTGATTGTTTTGAATGTTGCGGTTGAAAGGTGGTTGGTTATACTGTTGATTTTTACGAAATGAAGGTGGTAAGCGATTGAATTTTTGACTGACAAGGGAAATGGTATTTTGAAAATCTTCATCATCGTCATATTCTGAGTCTGCTTCATATGACTGCGGTGGTGAGTCATATGAGGTGGGATATCTTTGAGTGTGAGGTGATTGTGCTACAAGAGCAAGAGGACCTCCGAAGTCTGAACAGTCCTTGAGAACAGTGGACTCTTGAGCTTGCAATTCTCCATAGATCTTATAGAGAGACAATGAGTGAATCTTACTATCTCCCTGAACAATCATTTTGGCTGTCATCCAATGTCTTCCTAAACCATTAAGGAACTGTAGATTTGTTTCATGATTGCTGCGGACAGTGCCAGCATTGGACAGTTTTGTGACAATCAAGTTGAATCTTTTAAAGGAGTCTTCCAAACTATCACCGGTGTGAGCTTTGAAGTTGTTGAACTCATTGAGTGCAGTTGTAAGCTTCTTGTCTTGAGCTTGCTCTGAGCCTTCATACTGATTTTTTAGAACATCCTAGATCTCTTTTGCTGATTTTCAATTTATGATAATGTCGAAGTTGTCAGGATCAACTCCACATGAGATTTCATAAAAGGCAATAGCATCATTTTCCATCTTGTCGAGATCATCCTTGGTGGGACGGTTCAAGGCAGGTTGACCTCCTTCAAGCCTTGTTGTGGCTCCGTCAGTTTGGACTGGTGTAAGGACTAGGACATGTGGTCCTTCTTCTATAGATCGTCATACATCTCTACCAAGTCTTCTGAGATATCTTTCCATCCTTTGTGACCATTGATGATATTCATTTGCAACTAGTATTGGGGCTTGATTTGAACCACCAACACTATTGGAAACATTCAGTGATAACGATTATGCCATGTTTTGAAGTTTTTTTTAGAAATGAGCTTCAGTGGTATAGAAGGCTCTTAGAAAAATCAGAGTTCCGATATTCAAAAAGCAACCACTATGGAACTGATACCAATTGCTGAGAGAAAAACTTTGAGACACACTTGAACAAACGTTAGAACAAGTATATAGCGGAATGGTTGATCTCGAAGGATCAAAAGCTCAACAATAATATTAAGAGTTAGAAGTTAGAGAGTTAGTTGCGGAAAAGTAAGAAATGTAAATGACAACAATTGTTATATCAAGTATACACGTAAGCAGATTCATAACGAGGAATGCATTCAAACCAAGTTAATAAGTGAGATCTAACTTAGTGATTAAGTCACAATAGACTTGCTCCGAAGAGATATGATGATTGATTATGTGAGTAAGAAGATTGGATAAGTAAGATAGAAAGAGAACTTTGAGAAGTATATTAGAAATGGATAAGATGTTCACTGTATTCCACCGTATTTGTAATACATGAGAATGAGCTCTATTTATAGAGGCTCAAAAGATAACAGATTTACAAATCTAAGAGTAGCCATGCAAGGCATACTGGACAATAGAGTGTTTTACAATAAAGAAAAAATAATCTAAGTAAAGATAGAGACTGCGGTGCTTGAAGACTTCGGATGATGATTGACGAAGAGACTCCTTGACTGCGGTGGCTTGGAGGTTGCGGTAGCTGAAGTTCATGAGGGTCACTTAATTTTGCTTCAACACTTTTAGACTTTGTCGGCTAGTTCTCAATTTATCTTTAAATTTAAATTTTTAAAGGGCTTAGACTGTTAAAACCCGTATAAAAACCATAACTCCTTCATATGACATTCGTTCTCGACTATTTTTATATCGACGAAATTGTATCTACAAGATCTTCAAATCTCATTTAAATTGTTTCAGCTAATAATCAATCGATTTCTATTTCGATTTCTGCATCGCGTACTGTTGCGCTAAAACTTTATAAATCATAACTTCCTCATGTGAAGTTAGATTTAGGCATTCTTTATATGAACAAGTTCACCTTTTCAATTACTTTGACTTTCATCAAGACTTGTTATCCTAAATATTCGTCTAACAAAAACGTCTATTTATGTAACTGATCATTTATACTGTAAGATGAAAATGGTGTGTTACAACTCTCCCCCACTTATAGAGACTTCGTCCCTAAAATCCTACTCATAACGCACCTTAGGATAATGCCTATACACTATCCTACTAGGGTTTCACTAGGTCAACCTAAGTTCTAGCTAGCATTACCGCATCGAATTCGTCCGTCGGTACTTATTTTTTCCTAGAACTTCTTTTTCTATTATAGAAGTACTCCTAAACTCCTCGAGAAGTCTTCTAAACCCGTGAACTCATCGGTCTAGACTTTTAGAATCTATACTCTACGACGAACAATCTTCTTCAAACATGAATGTCGATTTGTTCCTTTGGTTAGGAACACATTCGAGTCAATATAAGGTGATTATTTAAGGAAATTTATCTTCAACATCCAAACGGAATCCATTTTCTAGAACATGCTTCTAAAAAGTCTTATGTAAATATCCTTAAAACACACACAAATCTAAATTGCAAGTGGTTTCTCTACCTAGTTCAGGTGTTTCAACATCCTGAAATTTAACCAAAACTACTATAATGGGTTTACTGACTTGAAAACACTAAACCAGTACTCTAATATTGGTGACAGACTCATTATAAGGCTTGTTTATCTTCCAACATATTAGACTATAAGGAACACTAGGGCGCCAATAGCCTTTTTGCAAGGCTCTAACTATATTACATATATCGAGGTACAATTATTGTTCGAGCAGTTCATTCCAATATATGCTCACGATATGTTGTGACACTATCCAGCTACCGGTATTTTGATGTTAGGTCGCTCTTTTCATCACCCCCCCCCCTCAGGTATGAAGACTCACGACCAACCCTTTTATGCTCCTAAAGACTCATACCTAATAGCTGACTGTCCTAGTCATCATCCTTCCTTGATATCTACTTATCACTATAGATCTTTGTTTTTTAAACTTTTGAGGCTAGAACTGATTAGATTTCCTTAATCTATATTGTACTAATGCTAAAGTCTAACTGTCGGCATATGTCAACCTATGAACGTTGAAATCCAATCCTAGTTTTTAATTCTTACACTTATTGACTAAAGAAATAACTAAACTAAATATGCAGTCTACCTTGAAGTCTAAAATAACACTAAAGCATTACCATATGCTTAACGAGCGTAGTCCTAAGTGGTATTTTCCTATGTTTCTCTAATCTTACCCATACACACCTTAGGTGATAACTTGAACTGGTCATGCGACGAAAACACTCCCTCCCTTGACGTTCATCTGTTCGTTGTAATTATTTGGTACGGGATAATCAAACCCTATTATGGTTTAAACCAAACTCTATGGTGTGTGTGTGGTTGTCTATATATTATATATACATATATATATATATATATATATATGTGTGTGTGTGTGTGTGTGTGTGTGTGTATGTCTTGAATACTCGACGCTCTATATGGCGAACTACGCATCCTACTAAATTTCTTATTTATTTGATCCTCTGCTGCAAGGATGAACCCTACATTCTCGAAGGCACAAACCCATATGGTTCTCTTGGCTATCTGAACAACACCTGAGAATTCGGCCACTTCCTAAATCCTATTATTCGTTTGGGAGGAAAGACCAACCTTTCCTTGAGAAGTTTCCCAAGAAACTCGTATCATATGGGTATTCTTTAGAAAAATTCTTTCTTCTGCTTCTCGCATAATGAAATTGAGACTAACAACCTCATCCTACTCGTGAGACAACTCTCCTGGATCTTGATGTCGAAATCGAAAGTTGAAATACCCTTCGCACTTCCGTCTGAAGGCTTGGTTCTCCCCCAGTTGGGTTCGACCCATCATCTTCTGTTGATCGTAACTAACTGAAGTCCAAGATGGACTTGCCTACGTGATTTGTATCTCCCTTTGACTTTGAAGAAACTCATGTTTTTCATATCCAATAACTTTCAACATTCTTATTGTAGCATTACTGCTTGTGACTACCATAACTAGTTTCCTTACATAGCACGACCTAAATAGAGTAAGTTTATGACAAGCAAAACTTTTTCTAGAAACGTTCTAATGTATACGCATGCTTAAATGGTATAAGTTGGTATTACTAACGTAACAAGGCTTTATTACCATAAAGAACGAACTAAATAGAATGGGCAAATAAGGAATAGGAAATAAAGTCTAGATGAAGAGTTCATCCAACATCTAGAGCCACAACCAAACAAAGAATAGGAAATAAATCCTAGATCAATAGTTCTCAGGCTATCCCAACAACCCGACCAAGGTCTCCCCGACCTTGCATTTCTCATCAATATCCGAAGTAGGAACTTCATCCCACATCATAGTTGCCATCCTCACATACTAACGCATCAGTGAGAAATCATAACAAAACCCAAAAGAGAAAGATAAACCATCCTTTCTATCAATAATGCTGACCGAAATCCGTACATTAGATCGGGCATGCATCTACTCGGCTAACTGCCGCTATAACCCTACATAAAAATGCACCAACATAAGGAATCTCAACAATCACATATACAACTAGACAACGCTCCTACTTGGTTCCAACAGCCCTTCTTACATAGCACGGCCTAAATAGAATAAGTTGGAATGAAGTTCCAACTTCAGATATTGATGAGAAATGCAAGGTCAGGGAGACCTTGGTCGAGTTATGTAGGATAGTCTGAGAACTCTTGATCTAGGCTTTATTGCCTATTCCTTGTTTGGTTGTGGCTCTAGAGTAGGATTATCTGTTTAAGTGGCTATCTCACTTCTGGTTACTTATGGTTACGTAATTCATGGAGGTGAGCTGGTAGAGGGACAGTGTGTGGTGCGAGGACTAGTTGGTAGTAGTTAGTTGTATGATTATTTTTTCCTGTATTATGTGTCTGCTAGATCATTGATTGTTTATAGGTTGCCATATGGTAGTAGTGGGTTGAAGTGGTCCTGCTTTGTGTTGTATACCAGGATACCCGGTGGGGGTCGGCTGTAAGCTGAAGGCACGGAGGCTCGGGAGGAGCGGTTGGATTTAGGAGGTAGGCCAACAATCCCTGGGTATTCTAGCCTGATGGTTGATTGGACCTGATGAGATTTAAAACCTTTAATCTATGAAAGATCGATTAGATCTCAAACAGGTAAGTAAATATAAAATTGTAAGAACACGAAAATAAGAACGAGACAAGAGTGAATCAAACGAGTCGAATGATTAAACAAAATCCTCAGAAGAGCTCGATTAAGAACATCAATTGTAGAGGATTGGTAGGTTACAAGAACGATCAAAGAAATCTGTAAATCTATCGTTACGCTCTAGAATTATCGTATCAATCGTTAACCTAATATGCATGCAAGCATATACTTATATATTAAACATAATGGGCTCTCGGTTGGACAGGCCCAAACCTGAATACAAATAAAATAAATAAACATTCGAGCCCAACGACGCAACACTTAACCAAAACTTCAACCCAACAATCTCCCCCTTTGCGTCAATTGGAGCGAGATCTTCACTTGTTACTTGGGCCAGCAGCGGAGCCAGGTACCTTCTTCTTCACAGTGTTGAACAGACGAGAGATTAGAGCAAGAATCGTCTGCCTGAACCTGATGTACCATTGGATCATGTCGTTGAAGTACTTAACATCATCCGCTGCATTCTCTTTACACCTACGAATGATCGATAACACATGCTCCAGACAAGCTGTGGTGTAAAGATGTTTGTCGGCTAAAGCGAAGAGACATTTTTGTCCTTCAGCTCTAGTGAACATAACCGAGTTGCGTCTCGGGTCGATCTTGCCCATCATCATTTGGTTGAGATCACTAGCCGATCCCACAGGAGCTATCTTCGGTTTCTTCTTGAAGACAGTAGCAACCTCCTGATCCATCAGGGCAACCTCCATGATATAACAGACAATCATCCTTTTGATATGGTCTATAATCGGACCATATTCAGCTTCGTTTGTCAAGAGGATGTTGTGCAGAACAATCCAATCATGAGGATTTAAGTTCGGTAGATCCGCCAGGGAGATGTGATGTGCAGTTCTTGCAGATCCCCGAATCACCTTGAACCGAACGTTTGTGAACCTTCCTTCGGCGTAAGGCTTCAGTACCCGAACGTTCACTATCTTCTGGGCACTCCAAGTCAGATACTGAGGACGAGCAGCCTTTCAGATAGAAGTCGATGAGCTCCCTGTCAAGCTCAGTGTTCGGATGAGGGACTTCAAAGATATTTGAGAAGGCATGGAAGATGAATGCCTTTCGAGTCAACGGCATATCGAACTGCGAATCGACAGAATTAACGCAGTCGAACGAAATCACCGGCTCGAGCCATAATATGCTGGGAGTATCTATGGCCTCTTTAATCAAGCGCTCCCGAGTCCAGGCAGGGAAGAGAGTCTTCCTGCTCTCAAGGAGATCGTGGGCTTCCTTCTGCTTGCGTTCGGCTTCTTCAGCCTCTCACGCCACACGATTTACATCTTCATCAACATTGCGACTGTTCTTTCGTTTCAACATGTCCACAATGGTTTCATCATCTTCATCTTCATCTTCTTCCTCAGCTATGTTTTTCCCTTTGTCCTTCACACCCGAACCCGAAGCTTGACCAGTCGGAGGTGGTTCGGTTGTGTGAGTAGCTTTGGAGGAAGGAGGTGGTTTCGATCTGGTCTTCTTCTCTTCTCCCCCTTGTTTCGGAATGGACACAAAACTCAGAAGGCCTTCTATTTTGCTGAGAAGGTCCAAGGCAGGAGCAAGTTTTTCAGCAAGGGTTCTCCTCACCGAAAAGTTTAGTATCGGATCGTGTGCTTCGAGGATGTTGGATAAGATAGCGTGTACATCCGAAACACATGTCCTGATGACCTCCCTTTCGGATCGAAGGGCATCCAGCTGTTGTTGAGAGTTTGATAGCTGAGTGCTCTTGACCTTTAGGGCGGTGGTTTTGCTTGCGAGAACGTCCATCAAAGAGTTTTCAGCCGCAAGATCCTCTTGTAGCTTAGCAAGGCGGTCATTGATGGAGGCACGAAGGGCCGAGTTGTCGTCACTTATGGTTTGGCGAAGGGCAACGAACGAAGTCAACTCCGTGGAGACGAACTTGGCCAATTGCTGAACAATCGGTTCCAAAGTTGTCTTTGTGGCGTCGGCGCTTTCCTGTAAGGACTTCAACAGGATAGAAGCGTCGGAGAATAGTTTATCGACTTTTTCGGTCGCAGCCTCACAGGCTTTGGTAGAGGCTTCAATGGCGGCAGTTGCTGAGGCTAGCGAATCATGTTGAGCCCTGGAGAAGGCATCAACAAGCTTCTGAAGTGCAGCTTCAGAGAAAGAGGACTGTTGGTTGGAAGAGGAGGCGAGAAGTAAGTCAACCTTCTCGTTGAGCTCCTTAAGATGCTTCTTTGTCACTGGAGCATCATCCTCTTCATCACTCTGAACTTGAAACGGACTGAAATAGACCGAATCAAAGGTCATGTGATCACCGCCAAGGAAGGGGTTTTCTCCATCAGAGGCATTTTCTGGAGATGGTGGAGGTGGTGAAACTGGAGGTGTTGTAGTATGGGTATGTTCAGCTTGAGTATGGGATGTGGTAGTTTCGGGTGGTGGTTGAGTGTGGGTTTCGGTTTGAGGTGGTTCGGTTATGGGTGGGGTTTCGGTTGCACTGGTATGAACCCCCGTATCAGATACGTTGGTTGTAACCTTTGCAGTGGTTGTTGTTGTATCAGTGAAAATGGGTGGTGGTATAGGGAAAGAGGTTGGTGGAATAGTGGTAGTGGGGATTATAGTCGGAATGGAAGTAGGAATGGTTTGAGGAGGTGAAGGGATTGGTGAATTATGAAGTTCCATCTCTGGGGTAGGTGAGCGAGGTGGTGTGTGGCCTCTTTGAGGGGTTTCGCCTCCTTGAGAGCCATCCGAACCCGAATGGTCATCTTCTGAGTTACTTGAAGAAGAGGGAATAACAAGCTTGCGCTTCGGTTGTGTCTTCCTTCTCTTCAGCTGTGGTGACTGTGCAGCCTTTGTCTGTTTCCTCTTCTTGGGAGAAGGACCCTTAGGAGCTTTGGTCGCTTGCTTCCCTTTGTCCGCCTTTTTGCCCCTGGGCACCGGTTTGTCTGCATCGTGGATGGACCTGAGCATATCCGGTGTAAGTTCCCTAGGACCAGTTGCCCTGAATTCCTTGATCGTCCGTATCAGCCTGCTGTCAGAGGGCACGTCGGCATACATTGTCTCCGGAATGGAGCCAATGAACGAAAATTTAGATGCATCTGAGACGATGATCTTCTTGGTATGAAACGTACCGATTGAAGACATCGATGCATCAGCAGCAGTGGGAATGTCGAACTTGTCCATTGCCCACTTTGTGATCAAAATCCAGAACCGGGCAAGCGACACCTCATAGTGTCGTGATGATGAAGAAAGGCTCTGGATGAGCTGTTGCCAGAGGACCAACCTAAAGTCCAAGTTAATCTCGTTGTAGATTGCGTACATGATCGACAAGAAAAGTCGACTGGCACCGTCGGATCCTGAGCTCCTTTCCGACAAGCCCTTGAAGAGGACTGTAAACAAGTCGTTCCACTGTGGCGGCAAGCAGGACTTTTTGAACTTAGCGACGGAGGTGAGGACCTCCGTGTACCCCATATTGTAAAACATGTTATACAGATGCCCAACCGGAATCGTCTTCGGATTTATTCTCGATAGGTCAACAGCCAACCTTAGCATTGTACAGAATCCCTGCCTTGAAATCGAGGTCTTGTGATCAGCAACTTCAAAGAATACCCGCTCAACTGCTTTGTCGTAATACGCAGTCGCATACACCTGTGAGAGAGTCACCATTGGCACAGACTCAATCCTTGAGAGAGCTGGAGCTATTTGGGAGTACTTCAAGCACTCAATGATCGGCGACATGTAGGAGTCGTACGCCAGAGGGTTGAGGTCAATCACCAGACATTGTTGCGGACGAATGGGAAGGATTTGTGAAGTAGCATGGACGGAAGAGGATTCTGCCATTGTTGAAGGTATGAAGAAGATGATGAACAGGAAAATTTTGAAAAACCGAACCCGAGCGTTCAGTTGGTTTCGGTTCAACAAAATTTTGAAAAACCGAACCCGAACCTTCAGTAGGTTTCGGTTTTGGAAAATTTTAAGAAACCAAGGATTTTAGACATGCAATTGGAAAATATTTTCAATATTAAGAAAAAAAAAATTTGTACAAGAAATATACAACCAAGAAAAACTACCTTTGAAGTAATGAGCGAGTCAGAAGGTTTAACCGAACCCGAACGTTCGGTTGGTTTCGCTTCTTACGTTTGAGATTGAGAGGTAGTGTGAGGTATTGACTCTGATTCCATCATACCTAGCCCTTGCAAGATTTTATTGAATGATGCTTCAGGAAGAGCTTTGGTAAAGACGTCAGCCAGTTGATCAGTGGTTCTTACGAAGTGAACTTCGACGTTTCCATCTTCCACGTGATCTTTGATGAAGTGATACCTCAGTGCAATGTGTTTGGTTTTAGAGTGTTGCACTGGGTTATGACAGATCCTAATTGCACTTTCAGAGTCACAATATAGTGGGATCTTCTTCATATTGAGTCCATAGTCTCGAAGTTGACTCTGGATCCAAATCACTTGGGATGTACAGGATGCAGCGGCAATGTATTCCGCTTCGGCAATAGACAACGACACACACGTTTGTTTCTTGGATTGCCAGCTGACCAACTTCCCGTCAAGGAATTGACAGCCACCAGTTGTGCTTTTTCTGTCGAGTCCACATCCTCCAAGGTCAGCATCAGAATAGGCTTGAACGAAGAAGCCTGAGTTGGAAGGATACCATAGACCTAAGGAGGCAGTTCGCTTCAGATAGCGTAGAATGTTCTTCACTGCAAGCATGTGAGGTTCGCGTGGGTTTGCCTGAAATCGAGCACAATAACATACAGAAAACATGATGTCAGGCCTGCTAGCAGTTAGATACATTAGTGAGCCTATCATTTGACGATAGAGCGTGATATCGACAGCTAGTTTGTCTAGGGATGGAGTTAGCTTGGTGCCGAATGCCATTGGGACTTTGACTTTTGAGTCTCCCATCATACCAAACTTTGTTAGGAGAGTCTTCGTGTAAGCTTCTTGATTGATAAAGATGCCTTCGGGTCCCTGTCTAATATTTAAACCAAGGAAAAAGTTAATAGGACCCATTGAGCTCATTTCAAATTTAGTCTCCATCAACTTTCTGAATTCAGCTGTTAAGCTAGGATTCGTAGAGCCAAAGATGATGTCATCGACATAAATTTGAACTATCATAAGGTGGTTACCTTCCTTTTTGCGAAAGAAGGTTGGGTCAACCGAACCTTGTTTGAATTTAGACATCTTTAAAAATTTTGTTAGCGTTTCATACCATGCTCTCGGAGCTTGTTTAAGGCCATACACAGCTTTATCGAGAATGTAGCAATGATTTGGATATTTTTCATTCACGAACCCAGGAGGTTGCTCCACATACACCGTTTCTTCGAGTTCTCCATTAAGAAATGCACACTTGACGTCCATTTGGAAAACTTCAAAGTTTTTATGGGCAGCATAAGCAAGAAATATTCTTACAGATTCAAGTCTAGCCACAGGAGCGAAAGTCTCTTCATAATCAATCCCTTCCTCCTGACAGTATCCCTTTACAACCAGACGAGCTTTGTTCCTTATAACATTCCCTTCTTTGTCCATTTTGTTCCTAAAAACCCATTTGAGACCAACAACCGAAGCATCTGAGGGAGTTGGAATGAGGCGCCAGACTTTGTTCCTTTCGAATTCATTCAGTTCGTCTTGCATTGCTTGAACCCAGTCAGAGTGATCGAGGGCAGTGTTAACTGTCTTCGGTTCAACTTTTGATACGAATGAGTTAAACATACAAAACTCAACCTTTGAAAATAAGGAAGTCTGTTTTGCCTTCAGATGTGATCGGGCCAGAACCTTTTCAGATACATCACCAACCACTTGAGAGATAGGATGATCTCTGGTCCATTTGGTAAGAGGAGGGTAATTTGGATCAAAGGTTGGGTCTAGTTCAGCATTGATCATTTCTTCTGGCTCGGATTGGCTATCGTAGTCAAGTGTCATATCATCATGCTCCCCCTCGATTGATGAACTTTGAGAAGTTTGAGGTTCAGAGGTTTCTTGTGATATTGGACTTGCAGGCGTTGATGCACCTTCGGTTGGAGAAGCACTTTCGGTTGGAGAAGTACTTTCGGTTGCAGTTGTAGAGCTTGACTCCCCCTCGACATTTGAGCTTGGCTCCCCCTTGACTGAAGCATCATTGGATGGAGGTTTATCAGAAGTCGATCCTCCTTCGTTCATCCTCCTGGCAGCTTCATCGACAATTTGCTTCATGTGGTCGACCTTGTTGTCTGCTGCACCTGCTTCTGAGAGAGAAGCTTTCTCTTGTTCGTCAAAAAGCTCCAGAAATTTATCGTATAGATTAGCGATCGAGACTGTGACTTGGCCAGTTTGAGGGAAGATTTCCCCTGCAGTGTCTTCTTTGGCTTGTAGCTTTTTGACATAACCATCATCAAAGGTCACATAGTATGTCTCTTCAATTTTCCTCGAACGCTTGTTTAGGATCCTGTATGCCTTGGATGTGAGAGAGTAGCCCAGAAAGATTCCTTCGTCGGCTTTGACATCGAACTTGTTGCGTTGTTCTTTAGAGTTAAAGACGAAAAACCATGAGTCGAACACGTGGAAAAATTTCACATTGGGCTTTCTGTTGTTTAGAATCTCATAAGGTGTGAGCGTGAATCGTTTGTTAAGAAAAGACCTGTTCTGTGTAAAACAAGCAGCAGAAATAGCATCAGCCCAAAAATAAAGAGGTAAGGAAGCGAAACTTAGCATAGTTCGGGCAGCTTCGCACAAAGATCGATTTCGTCTTTCGACAATTCCGTTCTGTTGTGGTGTGTAGGGTGCTGAGAAGTTGTGACTTATTCCCTTTTCTGCAAGAAATTCTTCAAACTCCCTGTTCTTGAATTCCAGACCATTGTCGCTTCTAATGTTGCGAACGACCTTCTTGAGCTGTACTTCAATCTGCCTGATGAACACTTTCAGCTTATGAGTCGCTTCAGATTTGAGCTTTAGAAAGAACACCCATGTAAATCGTGAAAAGTCATCAACAATAACAAGAATATACTTGCCACCACCGATGCTTTCGATAGATGAAGGACCACACAAATCAATATGAAGTAATTCGAGTGGTTCAACAACTTTTGTGTTAATTATAGATGGGTGACATTGACGACTCTGCTTCCCCATTTCGCATGCAGCACACAAGTGATCTCTATCAAACTTGAGTAATGGAAGACCCCTAACATGACCTCCAGTGACAAGTCTGTTGATATCTTTAAAGTTGAGATGAGAGAGTCTTCGGTGCCACAACCAGCTTTCGTCAGATTGAGCTTTTGACAGCAAACAAATAGTTGGGTTCCCTTGGATGGGTTTAAGGTTTAAAGGGAACATTTCACCCTTTCGCTCCGACTTGAGAATTACTTTCTTTGTCTTTTTCTCAATAATTTCAGAACCTTCATCATCGAATGATACTTTGAGACTTGTACCTCCAACAAGCTGAGATACACTGATGAGGTTGTGTTGGAGTCCTTCCACATAAGCCACCTTTCTTATAGTAAAGTCACCATTTGTTATCATCCCGTATCCCTTTATGGTGCCGAAAGAATTATTTCCAAACTTGACATTGCCACCATTTGCAAGAGACCTGTATTCCATGAGCTCCTCTTTCCTCCCTGTCATGTGACGTGAGCAGCCACTATCGATGTACCATTCTTCGTCGAACTGCTCGTCACTCATAACCTGCAAAAATTAAGCAGATTTAGGAACCCAAAGTTTCTTGGGTCCACGTGAGCTTTTCATGGGAACAGGAACAGTAAGAGAGATGTCAACAAGATATGTTCGTTTTATGAGTGTTGTTTCATCTTTCCTTTTAATGGTAAAAACTTTTATCTTATTAGGATTGGGTGCGTTCGGTTTGGACTCTGGTTTGGATTCATTGACCTTCTGTTTGCTCTTTTGTTCAGCTGACGAATGAGACTTTTGAGAACGAACAGAATTAGCCTTAGAGCAAGATGAAGATGAATTGGTGGAAGTAGAAGAATTAGAAGAACTAGAGGGAGTGGGTTTAGATTGAGAGGACTTCTTGGCTGGAGACTCTAAATGACCCTTTTGCTTTTGATCATTGGAGGGAATGACTTTAGTGTTTTGTTCTCTTTTGACTTCAGAACTGAACCTTTGCATTCGGTTGGAATCGTTCTTTGAACTGAACCTTTGCTTTCGGTTGAAGTCATTCGCAGAATCGAACCTTTGCTTTCGGTTGGTATTCTCTTGTGAACCGGACCTTGGCTTTCGGTTATTGTGGCTCTTAGGCTTTCCGACAGGATTGTTTTCATACTTCAGATTCTTGTCTTGATGTGAGAAGTATGCATTCTGGGATTGCCAGAATTGCCTCCTTTCAGAGAGATTCTTCCTGTATCTTTGGTTCCTCTCACGTTTCTTATTCCTCATCTGCTTTGGTTGATGATGAACATTAGCTTTCGTTTTTGGTTTCTCCTTGGCTGGTTCGTTTTGAACTGTAGGAGTTTCACTTTGAGCTGAGGGAGTAGAGGGAACGTCTTCTTTTTCCGAACTTTCATCCTCCTGAGGAATGTCTTTTGTACCACTGGTGCTAGGCTCATCGAAATTATCTGGCTTATTCAAGGCTTCAGGTATGTATCTACCTTTACTCATCCAGGAAGTTCTTTCTGACAGGCCTACTGTTTCATCAGCATTATCGATTGGAGCCGTCCAGAAGAACTCATCACAGCCATCAGCATTGTCTTCGTTCACAATAGCCGTGAGTTCAGCCGTCTGATGTTCGGTTACTCCAGTGACCTTGTATACTTGATTCGGAGTGGTCCTGGCCTTTTGATACACAACTGCTTTTTCTACTAAGATCGGGGACTTTTGTTGGGACAATCGAGCGAACTCCACTGAATTTTCAGAAATTAGATTCTTGTGGTTTTCAGGTTCGCATTTTACAAATTCTGAGCAGTCAACCGTGTCCTCTACAGAAATTTCACTCATGTTGTCGTCTTCGTTAAGCTCAGATGCATTTTCAACATCAATTTTGTTTTCTGAGCTTACGTTGGCGTTTAAAGAGTCAAATTTTTGTATGGTTTCGGTTCTCAGTTTAAGTCTATCATTTTCATCCAAAAGGTTTTTAAGCATATCCTTGTGGTCCTTGGATTTAATGAAAGATTCAATTTTGTCCAGTCCATACATGTAGGTCGGATTGACATCATCAGACGATATCACACTCTCACAATTATAGGCTTCGGCATCAATTTCATCCTCCTTAAACTCCAGGAAGGGCAAAATCATACGATGGATCTTTTGGCCTATTTCACAGTCTAAGTGAAGTTGAGTAATATTAGAATAAAGGCGTTTTGCAATTAAACAAAAAACATTCCGCTGTTTTAACAACTTTAAATTGTCTCGTAGTAAATAAATGTTTTCGTCTTTAATTTTAACTAATTCAGACTCCTTCAACTCGATCCACATGCGCCGCTCCTCACTCTTCGACGACACCCTGCTTAATTGATCAGTTAGGTTAGAATTGGTGACTCGAGTTTGAGTTAAGCTACTATCTAGATGAGAAATTCTTGTATTAACATTTTTTAGTTCTTTCTCATATGAGGATTGTGGTACTTTAAATGAAATGAAAGCCGATTGTACCTTCTTTATCAGTTCATCAAGCTCATTGAACTGCTGGCTGAGTGGTTTGGTCGTAAAGCACATGTCCTCCTGCACCTTCGGTTCCTTGCTTCCACTATCGGTGTTGTATCCCGTCATCTGAGATACATCAGACACCATGAAGCATCTTCCTCCACTGCTCTCCTCCTTTGCCACATATGCCTTTCCATGAGTAGGCTTCCTCACTTCATCGTCTTCTGAGTCGGTAGACCAAACTTCCGTGCTACCGAACTCGTCATCAGCAACCGAACCCTGCACAATAAGAGCATTCATAGAGGGGTTAGCGGTAGACTTCTTCTTTCTCATCTCATCCAACCTTTTCTGCAACATAGCTTCCTCATCCTTTTCATCATCCTTTTCAGCCATCTTCTTAAGGACACAATCTTTAGCATAGTGGTTTTTCCCACCGCAGTAGTAACAGCTTACTCCAAAATCACCATCAGCCTTTGGTTCCTTCTTGGGCTCTTCAACCTTCGGTTCATTGTTAACTTTTTCTGAACTGTAACTCCCCTGCCAGTTACGGTTTTTATTGCTGGGGAATCTCTTCTTTATAAATCTCTTGGGGTTAGACACCATCATAGCATAATCCTCAGACGTGAGGTCATACTCCTCCAGGTTAAGGTCTTCATCCTCCATCGCAGCTTTACTTTTTGACAGGAGGGCCAACGAACCAAGACGTGAAACAACGTTCTTCTCCTGCAGCACAATCTTCTCCTGGGACTTGAGAATCCCCACCAGTTTCGCCAAAGAGTATGATTTAAACTGCTCATGGGCTTTGACTGTAGACACCACTCCTCTCCATTCAGACCTCAGACCATTTAAAAATGTAACCTTCTGCTCGATAAGCTTCCTTTCGATGTCATGTTTGATCATCTTGCTGAGAAGATGATTGAAGCGATCAAACGTCTGGGTCACTGTTTCTTCGGCTCCTTGCCTGAATTCTCCAAACTCAGATAAGAGCAAGGTTTGGATAGAATGTTCAAGATCCTCGTCTGTAGAGTACAGTTCGCGAAGTCTATCCCAAACTTCCTTTGTCGTCGTGCATGAGCTGACCAACCTAAAGGTATCGGACTGAAGGGCGAATCTGATTAACCTTAACGCCTTGATATTGCACTGGAATTTGTCCTTTTCGTCTTGTGCAATATCTTTAACATCCTTCAGCAGATCATTGTACTCCTTTTGAGTTTTAATAATCCTGGACGTTGCTAAATGAGAAAACGGTCCATTAATGATAGCTTCCCATATGAGGTATCCATTATCCTCAGATCCTATCACGTAGTCTTCGAAGTGATGCGCCCAGACTTCATAGTCATGGGTATATAGGATTGGAATCTTTGTCGTTGAACCGATGTTGTTGGAGATATTGATAGGATTTGATTGCGACTCGTCCATTATGATCGAAAAAACCTGTTAAAAGATCAGACTTGTAATAACTCAGATTAGGGCAAAACAATAAATATCAAGATACGTCAATAATGAGATGACGGCTCAATAAATATTATTAATTGCGGAAAAACCCTAATGTAAACCTTTTCACAGAAAAGATGTGTATCGATTACACAGTCTCCTGCTCTGATACCAATTGATGAGATTTAAAACCTTTAATCTATGAAGATCGATTAGATCTCAAACAGGTAAGTAAATATAAAACTGTAAGAACACGAAAATAAGAACGAGACAAGAGTGAATCAAACGAGTCGAATGATTAAACAAAATCCTCAGAAGAGCTCGATTAAGAACATCAACTGTAGAGGATTGGTAGGTTACAAGAACGATCAAAGAAATCTGTAAAACTATCGTTACGCTCTAGAATTATCGTATCAATCGTTAACCTAATATGCATGCAAGCATATACTTATATATTAAACATAATGGGCTCTCGGTTGGACAGGCCCAAACCGGAATACAAATAAAATAAATAAACATTCGAGCCCAACGACGCAACACTTAACCAAAACTTCAACCCAACAGGACCTGTTGCATGTTGGCATTCCAGTCTGAGGATTGAATGGGCTTGGCCATTTTAACCAAGAGGTTGTGGGCCGTTATGCATGCTTGTATGTTTATTTTAAGGGGATATTTTTTTAAGGGGGGGGGGGGATCACTAAGCTTTGTGCTTACCTAGTTGTTTATTGTTTCAGGTATCCTCGATCATCATGGGAAGGCAAAGTCGTGACTATACACATTCATCAGCAACAATAAAGATTTCGTGTTTTAATATTACTCTGATTGCCAATAAATGTGTTTGCAATAAACGATTTTCTTCATAATAGATTTATAATTGGGAAGCTTTACTTAAATAAAAATAAAAAATTTTGGTTGTAAAAAATGGGACGTTACAATTTGGTATCAGATCCCTGGTTTGAGCGAATTGGAGGAACATTTGTGTGAATCCAATATCAAACTAGGATCTAAGAGTTTTTACAAAATAAGTTTTAAAAAAGAGGTCGGGTTAGGGACATGGGCTCGGTCTCTTGTCATGTTCTTGTTTGATTGTTGGCTCAGGATCGGGAACGTGGACGTAACTTAACTTTGGTTTTTCAGGAAGATGTGGTGTGTACATTCAGCTAGAGCCCAAACAGGAGAGTTGTCCCCAAAATACCCATACTTGTTATGTTGCTGAGTTTTAATCTTGTTGATATATAGATTGTTAGAAGACCATTCTATTGGATAAAATTCTTTTAGAAACTGTTGAATAGAAGTGCTTGAGTTCAATATTGCCTTATGATATAGGAAGTTGCTTGTTATATGTTACTTGATTGTGTGACTGCTACATCTATGTTGACTATTTGTTTATGGCTAGGATTGAATATCCTTAGAATGATCGACTTGGCCTTACTTCATATTCCTTGTTTGGTTGTGGATTTAGGGTAGGGTTGATTATACCACAATCTACCTGACCCCGTATTGTATACAACAAGCATTGCGCAAAAACAACATGCGGTGCGGGAGCGAGGGTAATATTAGGAAAAGTGCCTAGGAAGTTAATTGTAGCTCATGGGAGAGGTAGGTGTTAGCACACCTAGGGTTAGTTTAGTGCAGTGACTTAAGACCTTGGGATGAATTTTGAATCGACTACGGATAGGTGTGGAAGGTAGTATGGGCCCGTACTACTGAGAGCATAGGATCTGTATGAGATTTAGGAGGAATTTCGAGGATACTAAGGAACTAATATGTGTGGGGCTTGGTGTGTTGAGCACTTTGTTGTGGTGTCTAATCTTTTCTTGGTATATTTTTAGTATGACGGCTATTGAAGGTTCAAGATTAGGAGTTGGTAGCACTGGGAGAGCAGGTCTGAGTGAGAAGGAAATTTATGGGATCATTGTTTCAGGAGTGGATGAGGCGATTAGGGAGGCTAATCTGGAGTTGTTTGGGTTGTTCAATACCGCCATGATTGAGCTATTCGACGATCATTATGTTGCACTTTCTAAGGTTGTTGTTGTTGCAGCTACCATGGTAGTTGCTTCCTTAGGGGTTCGAGGAGAAAGAACTTTCCTATATTGGGACTTCGACAATACGAAGCCCCGGGAGTTTGATGGGATCAAGGACCCGATTGCGGCGATGAGTTGGTTGTGTGATGTGGAAGGTTTTTTCTTCCCATGTTCTTGTCTGGGTGACCAAAAGGTCAAGTGTGCCATGAACCTTCTCAGGTTGGGGGCGAAGGATTGGTGGAGATATTTGACTAGTTCTTACACTCCTGATCAAAGGGTTGCAGTGACTTGGGAGCAGTTCTCGAAGATGTTTTGTACAAGATATGTTCCCCTGGTGGGGAGGGAGAGACTGGCCTAGGAGTACCCAGATCTATGACAGACGACCAAGTGAGTGACGGAGATCACCAAGATGTTCACTGAGAGGGCTTTGTTCTGTCCTGAGCTTGCTGCTTCGGAGCATGCTTATATGACTCGGTATTTGAGCATGCTCAAGACAGATATTCAGCAGTTTGTTTCTATCCAGCGATACAGTACCCTTGCTGAGCTTCAGGATGCCGTGAGAAGGCGAGAGATTGAGATAGAGACGCAGACGGGGGGATCAACATCAGGTTCGGTCCAATCCCATCCTGCAGCGGAACGCTTCAATTCCGTCAGCCGAAGTTCGGGAGCAGCTGAGGGGAGGTGCAGATCTTTTGTATATCACAAGTGTGGTGAGGATGGCCATTTTGGTAAAGATTGCAGGCAGAGTGCGCGAGTTTGTTTCCATTGCGGCCAGGAAGTACACATTAGAGCTTATTGTCATTTTCTCATTTTCGGTGAGGTGTTGGATCCTACACCCTTGGCTTGGCAGTTACCCGACGATCATCATGGGACGAGCGGAGTCCTGAGGACCAAGAGTTTTGAGTTGGCAGTTCTTCTATTTAGCAATGGTTATAGTAGTGATAATTATCTATAGTTTTTGTTTGTATTTCAAAGTTCAGTTGTAATCTTGGATGATTGGTTGAATGGAATTATCTTATCTATCTCTACTTAAATTGATTCTTGTTATGAATGGATTATTCATCTTTGTCCTCGGTTATATGCACATTGAAATTTATGAATGTTATGAGGATTCTGATTCTCGTATGTGTCAGGGTATCAGTGGTTGGGGTCAAGTGGTAGAGTTCAAGTTAGTCTGAGCATCGAAGGATTGTGAAGTTTTCAGACTCTATCATATCTCAAATAGGAGAGAGTGGAACCTCGTAAAAGGAAGACCTTGTGCCAAGGTTCGGTTCTCAGTTGAATTTCTCCACGTTCAACACTTCCGCGCAATTGTTGAATCGTTCAGTTCTGTGTAAAGATCATCGTCAGTTGTTGGATTTCCCTTCAATTCGTATTAGTTTCAATTGTGGCATCATATGTAGGGTGTGCTTGTGCTTTAGACTCGAGGGTGTTAAGAGCCCAGGTTGAGGGATGTAAGGAGTGATTCCTTGTCTGTTCTTGTTTGATTGGGGCTTGGAGGTCTAAGTCACAGCCCAAAGACCTGGTAGGATCAATTAAGTCTTGTTGAGCCGAGTGTTTTTGTTGGTTAGTGGATCGGTGGTAAGCCCGAGTGTTGTTGTTGGTTAGTGAATCGGGGGTAAGCCTGAGTGCTATTGTCAATTAATGGATTAAGAGTGAACCTGAGTATTGTCAGTAGATAGCTAAGAAGGATTGTTGGAACCAAGTAGGAGCGTGGTCTAGTTATATATGTGATCATTGAGATTCCTTATATTGGTGCATTTTTATGTGGGGTTATAGCGGCAGTTAGCCAACTAGATATACGCCCGATCAAATGTACGGATTTCGGTCAGCATAATTGATAGAAAGGATGGTTTATCTTTATTTTTTGGGTTTTGTTAGGATTTCTCATTGATTCGTTAATATGTGAGGATGGAAACTATGATTTGGGATGAAGTTCATACTTCCGATATTGATGATAAATGCAAGGTCGGGGAGACCTTGGTCGGGTTAGTTTGGAAGTATTGGGTAGTATGAGTGTCAGTGATGAGGTTCAATTGCCTGAAGGTTGTCCATGATTTTGGGACCTGAAGGTCCTGGAAGGAAAAGTGAATTCTTCTCTTGTGGATTATCGATGTTGTGGGGAAATGTTTATCGTCGGGTTGCTTCTTTCCGTTAAGATCTACAGAGGTGTCGGGAGGTAATCGATCATGATGAGGTATTGCACTAGTTGTGCCTCAGACCACTGGAGTCTCTGCAAAACTTAGCTTATGAGCCTGTTTTTGAATCTTGAATGTTATCGGTGTGGGTATTGGCATTCAAGCGATCTCAGACTATGTTAGGCGAGTCGGATTTGAAGGACCCTCAAAGGGTAATTTCTAGAATGGGAGTGAGATGTGATTTCAAGGACAAAATAGAATTTAAGTGGGGAGAATTGTAACACCCTGTTTCCAGATCGTATCGATTTAGGGCTTCAAGGAGTCAAAGGCATGGTTTTTGGGTAAAACCAAGGCTCACGACGTGAGCCATATAAGGGTCACAACCTGAGCAGAGATTAAATAAAAATGTTGAATTATGTTGAGCTCACCACGTGAGCAGTAAGAGCTCACGACATGAGGTGCGCTGCAGCCTAAGCCCATGTTCTTTTAGGGTTTCCTTCATATTTAAACCCCATAAACTTCATTTTAGGGTTCTAAAACAACATCCTTCATCCTTAAACTCATTAAAACCCTAACCCTAACCTCTTATTGTGATTTTGAGATTTTTGTGGCTTGGAGAAGAAGAGAGCACCATTAAAGCATAGTTTCAGCTTAGAAGTTCCATTTGCAACCTCTAGCTACACTTCTAGACCATTGTGAGTAACCAAGATCCAAACTTTATATTTCCTTGTTGTTAGATCTAAGGTTTTATGCATGTTTAACCATAATTTAAGAGTTAGAGTGTTGGGACTCCATAAAGTTGGCAACTTTATGGGCCCAAGGGGTCCCTTGGTGCTTATATCTTAGGGATCAGAAGTTTGGAGGATGTTTGAGTCCATGCTTAAGAACTTAACTCCTTTTTCTTCATAAATGACCTAGTTTGAGCTCAATTATTGTATTGGACATACAAGACCTTAAAGCATCGATTTTTATGATCCTAGGAGTGTTAGGAAGCCCCGTGGAAAATATGGATTGGTATCTTAACGGATTAAGAGGTTTTTAGATCAAAATGGATTACATACGAATCTCATGATGTGAGGAAGATGAATGTCACATTGTGAGGGTTGCAATACCTGAATATTTTGTCCTATAGTGACTCACGATGTGAAGCCATAGATGGTCACGTCGTGAGGGCCTTCTGAATGTTGAATTTTGTTGACCGTTAACTTTTGACCAAGTTTGACTTTAGGTCAAACTTGAGAATTTCGTCTATGGATTAAGATTCTATCTAGTTCTGGTGTTAGTGGATTCATGGGGGCAAGCAGTACTGAAAAAAGGATTGCATCGCAGTGTTTAGAGTTCTTTGATTCAGGTGCGTTTCACCTCATTGTACCGTAGTTCGAAGGAACCAATGTCGGCCCACTAGTTTTGGTTATCTTTAGTAGAGGAATACCATATGGATTGTTTATAGTCATATAGGATAGACTAAGGACTCTTGATCTAGGATTTCTTTTTTGTTCCGTGTTTGGTTATGGCTCTAGAGTAAGATCACCTGTCTGGGTGTCTATCTCACATCTGAGTATATATGGGTATGCATTCCTTGCGTTGTTGATATATATGTCGTTATGTTGTAGTGATATATATCTTGGTATATAGGATGTTGCTATGTGGTAGTGATTTGTAGATATGTATGTCTACCTATATTTGTTGGTTATCATCTAATAGAGTGCCCTAGGGACTGTATGTAGTCATGTAGGATAGCCTTAGACATACTGATCTAGGCTTTCTTGCATGTTCCTGGTTTGGTTGTGGCTCCAGAGTAGGATAATCTGTTTTGTGACCAATAAGTTTAAACATTTGTTAAAACAACAACCCCAGAAGCTCAATGAAACCTTTACGATGGAAATGGCCAATAAGAAAACAGAATCCACTAGGGAAACCTATATCGGATGTACCGTAGCCCTAAATCAACACGTCTTTCAAATAAACTTAATGTCTGTTTCCATTAGGAGTTTTGATGTGATTATTGGCATGGACTGGGTAAGCCCCCACCATGCTGAAATTATGTGTTACGAGAAGGCCGTTCGCCTTCACCTTCCAAATCATGAAACCCTAGTTATTTGCAGAGACAAACCTAGCACGAACCTTCGTCTCATCTCGTGCGTCCAGGCATAGAAGCATCTGCGAAAGAACGATTTGACGTTCCTGGCGCACATAGTGGATAAAACCAAGGAAGAGGTTAACGTTCAAGACATTCCTGTAGCACGTGAATTCCCAGACATATTTCCTAAAGATCTTCCTGGAGTACCCCCAGAAAGACAAGTTGAATTCTGAATTGATCTTGTTCCAGGAGCTACTCCCTTCGCTAAATCGCCTTACCGATTGGCTCCTGCTGAGATGCAGGAATTGTCCAGCCAACTCAGTGAACTCCTGGACTAGGGATTCATCCGACCCAACTTCTCGCCATGGGGAGCTCTAGTCCTCTTTGTCAAGAAGAAAGACGGATCTTTTAGGATGTGCATTGATTACAAAGAGCTGAATAAGCTCACTGTCAAAAATCGCTATCCACTCCCATGAATTGACGATCTATTTGACCAGCTCCAAGGAGCTAGTTACTTCTCTAAGATAGATCTACGATCCGGGTACCATCAACTCAAGGTCCGGGAAGAGGATAGTCCCAAAACCGATTTCCGAACTCGTTACGGACATTATGAATTTGTCGTAATGCCCTTCGGTCTAACGAATGCCCCTGCCGCATTCATGGACCTAATGAATCGAATCTGCCGACCATTCCTTGACAACTTTGTTATTGTATTCATTGAAGACATTATAGTTTATTCTCGAAGCGAAGAAGAGCATGGCCAACATCTCCGACAAATCCTGGAAACCCTGCGAACTGAGAAGCTATACGTAAAACTCTCCAAGTGTGAGTTCTGGCTCCGTAGCGTGAACTTTTTGGGTCATGTTGTTAATCAGGAAGGAATACATGTGGATCCTTCTTAGGTCAAAGCCATCGAAGGATGGACAGTCCCAACAACACCCACAGAAATTCGCCAATTCTTAGGGCCAGCAGGTTACTACAGGAGGTTCATTCAATATTTCTCTAAGATCGTCAAGCCACTTACATCGCTTACACAAAAGGGCGTACCATTCAAATGGACGGACAAACAAGAAGTTGCATTCCGAACTCTGAAGCAGGCACTCTGCAGTGCCCCGGTACTATCACTACCAGAGGGAGCGGAAGATTTCGTAGTCTAATGTGACGCGTCAAATCAGGGTTTAGGTTGCATTCTCATGCAGCGTGGAAAAGTGATAGCTTACGCGTCCCGGTAACTAAAGACACACGAAGTGAATTATACAACCTACGATCTGGAATTGGGAGCAGTGGTCTTCGCCTTGAAGATTTGGAGGCATTACCTTTATGGTACGAAGTACACCATCTTCACGGACCACAAGAGTCTCCAGCACATCTTGAATCAAAAAGAGCTGAATATGAGGCAACGAAGATGGGTTAAAGAATTAAACGATTATGAGTGTGAAATCAAGTACAACCCAGGAAAGTCTAATGTGGTAGCTGATGCCTTGAGCCGGAAAGAGTACTCTAATCGTCGTGTGAAAACTTTCTCAATAACCATCCAATCTCACCTAACCACTTAGATCGGGGCAGCCCAGTCAGATGCCATGAAGGCGGAAGCGTTACGCGGAATGGAGAAGATGTAACGACCCAAAAATCATGACTAAAAATTTCTTTTAAACATTACTAAAAATAGATTTATAACATCGTATCATAAGTCAAACATCACTTTTGAGTATTAAATTCAAAACATAATATCATTATCAGAGTCAAACATTCCCAGGCTAACTGACTATGGTGTGTGCTCTACAATCTTCCCGAGCTCCTATTTTGAAAACCGAGTACCTGAAACCAAAAACTGAAAACCGTAAGCACAAAGCTTAGTGAGCTCCCCCAATCTACCACATACCATACAATACATATAAAGCACATACTGGGCCTTGCCCACTGCATCAGACCGAGGTCTGGAACTAGCTGCATCGGACCAAAGTCCGGAACTGACTGGGACCTTGTCCCCTGCATCGGACCAGAGTCTGGGACTAACTGCATCGGACCGAAGTCCGGAACTAACTGCATCGGACCGAAATCCGGAACTGACTGCATCGGACCGAAGTCCGGAACTAACTGCATCGGACCGAAGTCCGGAACTGACTGATCATGACATAGCATAACACATAACAACTATTATAATCACACATACTGCATACTGCATCGGACCGAAGTCCGGAACACATAACACGAATATGCTTGAATCACAAAGACATCAAGCACTCTAGCTACTGCATCAGACTAAAGACCAGAACTACTGATAATTACACGGGCCGGCATTGTGGCCGTAGACCCGTTCCTACTGAAGGGAAACTCACCTGAACTGCTGAGCCCTGCTGATAAACCTCTGGCTGCTACTCGACAATCTCCTGAACCGCTGCTCCTCTAGCTCTCCGAGCTATCAATATACATATAACACTTAGTCTGACAGTCAACTAAGTCAACTCTGGTCAAAGTCAACCTTCCAGGTCAACCCTACTCGCCGAGTCTTCCTAAAGACTCGCCGACTTCATAAGCTCAAGGTCTTTCTTATTCGCGACCCGACTCGCCGAGTCAGTCCATGACTCGCCGAGTCCAACTAGCTCCAAGTCTTGTCCTGTCCAACTCACTGAGTCACCACCCGACTCACTGATTCGAGTCTCAACTCGAAGGGTTTGAGGTTTCACGATCTGACTCGCCGAGTCCACTAATAGACTCGCCGAGTCCAAGGCAATCTTCAACCAACTCGTCGAGTTGTTCATCCAACTCGCCGAGTCCATGCCTAACTTCAACCGACTCGACGAGCTGTTCATCCTACTCGTCGAGTTCCTCCTCATCTTCAAGCTACTCGCCGAGTCCACTCGAAGGACTCGCCGAGTCTATCCAGTCCTCAATCCATGCAGTGGCTTTTCGACCCAAACAGAACTTCCAACTCATAGATCCATACTTCTAGGGTCTATTCCCCACGTAAAGTGGCAAACTTTACGTGTAGATTGAGAGATCTATGCTCAAAACACACTAAACTAGGGTTTATGGAAAACATGTTTCTTCAACATACCAAGGGCTGATACTTTAGGGGATTCAAGACCAAAACCAACATGGATCTGAGGTAGCAACCTCAGATCTGAACCTCCAACTCGAATTGGTTACAAATCATACCCATAATGACCAAAACTCACACATAAGAATAGATCTAGATGCAAAGGGAGTCCAATCAACAGCTTATTACCTCCAATTGATCTGAAATGTCTTCTCAATCTCGGATCTACAGTCCCTTCTTGCACTTCCAAGGTTTTTCTTCCTTCTCCAAGCTTATAGTGCTCTCTTAAATGCAAGATCTAGCTCAAAAACGGATATGGCAGCTAGGGTTGATGTTCTGGGGGTAAAGAGGCACTAAAGGAACCCTAGGAAAGAGAATGAGACGCTTAAATATGCTCCAAGTCCCGGATTTAGGGTTTTCCTCGTTCAGACCCAACTCGTCGAGTCTCCTTGGCCGACTCGCCGAGTCGGTCGCTAACACCTCAACCCGGATCCCGCTCGGACTCGCCGAGTCCCTCCTTGGACTCGACGAGTCTCTCCTTAAAATTGAGGTCTTCTTTCTTTTCTTGACTTTCCAAACTTTGGGGTGTTACAGAAGAATCTCGAGGTGAAAGAAGGCGAAGTATATTACTTCATGAACCGTATTTGGGTCCCTAAACTTGGAGGATTTAGGGAAGTAGTCATGAATGAAGCTCACAAGACGCGATACTCCATCCATCCGGGTGCGGACAAAATGTACTTGCATATTAAACCACATTATTGGTGGCCTAACATGAAGGCATAGATTGCCACCTATGTTAGCAAATGTGTAACATCCCCAAAATACGAGCCAAAAATTTCATTTTTAAAACATGTATTTAGCGAAACATTAGGAATAAAACGCTCAATGTTCATATCGTTTCACAAAGATATTGCATGTCTGGAAAACATTGTTATAAAACGTAAAAGTTTCAGAGTACAAATCCCCAGGAAGATCTCATAATGCTGAAACAAAACACGTGTGTGATGTACTGCTACCGCGCCGGCTCCTTCCCCTTCGAAGAAGAGGTACCTGAAACCAAAACTGAAAATTGTAAGCACGAAGCTTAGTGAGTTCCCCCAACATACCACATACCATACAATCACATATCGTGTATACTGTCGGGCAATTCTGGGCTGCCCGACCTACCCGGTACGGCCATTCTGGGGTGCCGACCTACCCGTGTCAAGCTTTTCTGGGGTGCTGACTACCCATGTCAAGCCATTCTGGGGTGCTGACTACCCATCGGTCCTAAAAACCGATCCTCGGGGACTATTTCACCCCCTACTGCTACTATCACATATATATTATAACATAACATATTATCAGACATATATGGGGTGTCCGATCTACCCTTCAGTCCTAACGACCGAAACTTGGGGACTATTCCCTCCTACTACCACTATCACATATAACATATCATGCCAGCATATAAACGTATCATCACATACTGTCAGACATATCTGGGGTGTCTGACCTACCCGTCGGTCCTGACAACCGAACTCTACTACTATCACATATACATATCATGTCATCATATAACATATCAGGTAGTAGCAAACCTAGATAATATCACAAAGACAATCATCTAACATACAACTCCTACTGGTGGGCCGGCATTGTGGCTGTAGACCCACCGCTACTGGAAGGTAACTCACCTCAAAGTAGCTGCTAATCTGTGTGGGAACTAACCGTCTTCTGCTGCTGCTGCTCCGGAAATCCTCCAGATAATAATTCCCACAAAACACTTAGTCAAATACTGCTAGCCGACCTCAGGGTTAAATGACCATTTACCCTTAACCAACCAAGAGTCAAAGTCAAAGTCAACTGCCGGTTCCTGACTCGCCGAGTTGGCTTGCCAACTCGCCGAGCCCCTGTCCCTTTGTCTGACCATAAACCCGTCTCTACTCGTCGAGTTAGGCGTTGACTCGACAAGTTTTCCTTCTAAACCCAAGGCGAATAGTCATTTATACCACTCGCCGAGTTATATGAACAACTCGTCGAGTTCATCTTCATTCGAAGAACACTCTATGTTGTGACTCGCCGAGTTGTATGAACAACTCGCCGAGTTGTTCTTAAGGCATGAAGATTGCCTTGAACTCGCCGAGTCATAGCATTGACTCGCCGAGTTACTTCATGAGTGAGTCTGGATTCTGACCCACAGAGTCATATCCCACGACTCACTACTCCACCCGCATGCACGAAAAGGGGGGAAAACTCGGGGACTCGCGACTCGACTCGCCGAGTCAGATGAATGAATCGCCGAGTCTGCCACATGCAAATACTATACACGCGATTCTTCTTGAATCCAGCTCATGCCATTCATAGATCTGGGTTTCTAGGGCCTGATTAACACGTAAAGTTTCCAACTTTACGTGTAAATAAACACCCATGAGGGTTTTAGGGCTCAAAATGCACCAAAAGAGTAGATCTAGGGCTTTCATGCAATATGGCTCCATAAAGGCAATAGATCCAAGCTCCTGGAGCTCAATCATGCCTAGATCTAGAGGCTAAACAACTTATTACAAACCCTAAAACACAAACAAGCTTGGGAAAAGGCTCAAGAAGGACTTTCATGGAGCTACAAAGGACAATAAGCATGAAAACAGAGGGAAACTAAGTTATACCTCCAGGAAATCACTGTGATAACACAAATATGCCTGGCCTCCTTCTTCTCTTCTTGGTCTACTTTACTTCCCTCTCCAAATCTTCAAGAAAACACACCAAAATGCTTCAAACTCACAAGGAACAAGGCTTGAACGAAGTATAGAGCTCTGGGGGTGAAGGGGGCGAGCTTGTGGGCGGATAAGAGGGTTTAAATAGGGTGCAAACCCTTGAAATTTAGGGTTTCATTAGACAGCGGGGACTCGCCGAGTCCAGAATATGGACTCGCCGAGTCGCCAACGTAAACGTGTTCCGGATCCCGTCTCTACTCGGCGAGTCGGACCTACAACTCGCCGAGTCCAAGGCTAAAAATGAAAAACACTAAGATAAATTTTACGTACCAGGAACCAGGTGCTACAAATCTCCCCCACTTATTTTAGACTTCGTCCTCGAAGTCTGCTGCTCGATCCTGAAACAGCTCGGGGTAATGCTCCATCATTTCTTCCACCGGCTCCCAAGTCCATTCGGACCCCTTTTAGTGTTGCCACTGCACCTTCACTAATTCCACCCTCTTGTTCCCTAGATCCTTCGACCTCCGGTCGAGAATTGCGACTGGGCGCTCAATGTAATTCAGGCTGCCATCAACCTGTATATCCTCTAGCGGCACCACCGCTGAATCATCCACTAGGCACTTCCGCAGCTGGGAGACATGGAAGGTGTTGTGGATCTGACCGATTTCGTCTCGCAGATCCAGCCTGTATGCCACCTTACCCACCCGAGCTACAACCCTGAACGGACCAATATATCTAGGGCCCAACTTGCCCCGCTTCTTGAATCGAATGACGCCTTTCCAAGGCGACACCTTCAGGAGAACCATATCCCCGACCTGGAATTCTAGGTCTGATCGACGCTTGTCGGTGTAACTTTTATGCCGACTCTGTGCAGTCTGAAGCCTACTTCGAACCTGCTGGATCCTCTCGGTCGTCTTGAGCATCACCTCGGTGCTCCCCATGACCCTCTGGCCAGCTTCACCCCAACATAGCGGGGTCCTGCACCTCCGACCGTACAACATCTCGAATGGAGGACGGTCAATACTCGCGTGGTAGTTGTTGTTGTACGAGAACTCAGCCAAGGGAAGATGTGTATCCCAGCTACCACCGAAGTCTAGCAAGCATGCCCGCAACATATCCTCCAAAGTCTGGATGGTCCGCTCACTCTGACCATCCGTCTTCGGGTGAAAGGCGATGCTAAAATGCAGACGAGTGCCCAACTCATCATGAAACCTCTTCCAAAACCTGGAAGTGAACCGCACATCTCGATTTGATATCACTGACACTGGCACCCCGTGCCGCGCCACTATCTCCCTGATATAGATATCGGCCAACTTTTCGGCCGAGATACTCTCCTGAATCGGAATAAAATGGGCGCTCTTGGTCAACCGATCCACGGTGACCGAAATCGAATCTACTCCTCGCGTCGTCCGTGGAAGCTTTGTGATAAAATCCATTGTAATATCCTCCCATTTCCACAATGGGATATCCAACGGCTGCATCTTGCCGTGCGGTCTCTGATGCTCGGCCTTGACCTTCCTGCAGGTCACACACCGCTCGACGTACCACGCCACATCCCGCTTCATGCAGGTCCACCAATAGTCTAGGCGAAGATCCCGATACATCTTTGTCGCCCCTGGATGAATAGAGAATCAGGATTTGTGCGCCTCCTCCATCAAGATCTGGCGCACGCCTCCGTGATACGGCACCCACACCCTACGGTGTAGTGTTAATAACCCTTGGCTATCATATTCGAAAGAGGTGACTTGACCCACTATTCGCTCACTCTTCTGATGTTCCTCCTTCATAGCCTCCTGTTGAGCTTCCCGCATCTGCTCCAACATGGGAGTCACCACAGTCATCCTCATGCAAATATTCCTAATCGGCGCCGCCTTGCGGCTAAGCGCATCGGCCACAACATTGGCCTTCCCCGGGTGATAAAGGATCTCGCAATCATAATCCTTCACCACGTCCAAACACCGACGTTGCCTCATGTTCAGATTCCGCTGATCCATAAGGTACCTCAAACTCTTGTGGTCCGTGTAAATGGTACAACGAACCCCGTAGAGGTAATGCCGCCAAATCTTGAGGGCGAAAACCACCACCCCCAACTCTAAATCATGCATCGGGTAGTTCGCTTCGTGAGGCTTCAGCTTCCTCAAGGAATAAGCAATGACATGCCCCCTCTGCATCAATACTGCGCCTAAGCCTGAGATCGATGCATCACAGTATACCACAAAATCCTCTACGCCCTCGGGTAGGGCTAAGATCGGCGCCTCACATAGACTCTACCTCAGAATCTCGAACGCTGCCTGCTGCTCAGGCCCCCATCGAAAGACCACAGCTTTCCTAGTCAACCGTGTCAGGGGTACGGCTATCTTGGAGAAATCCCGAATGAATCTCCGATAATATCCTGCTAATCCTAGGAAACTCCGAATCTCGGATGGAGACTTCGGAACCTCCCATCTCATCACGGCCTCCACCTTGGCCGGGTCTACTGAAATCCCATTCTGGTTGACGAGGTGCCCCAGAAACTGCACCTCGCGCAACCAAAACTCACATTTGGAGAACTTGGCGTACAAGCTCTCCCTCCTCAAGGTCTCCAAAACCTCTCTCAGATGCTCCTCATGCTCCTCCTGCGTCTTGGAATAAACCAAGATGTCATCAATGAAAACTATCACTGACCGATCCAGCATCGGTCTACACACGCAGTTCATGAGGTCCATGAACGCGACAGGAGCATTGGTGAGCCCAAACGGCATCACCAGGAACTCATAATGGCCATAGCGCGTCCGAAACGCGGTCTTCTGTACATCCTCCTCTCTGACCCTCATCTGATGATAACTTGAATGCAAATCGATCTTGGAGAACCAAGATGCTCCCTGTAACTGATCAAAGAGGTCATCAATCCTCGGGAGTGGGTAACGGTTCTTCACCGTTACCTTATTCAGCTTCCGGTAATCTATACACATCCGATGCGACCCGTCCTTCTTCTTCACAAACAGGATCGGGGCTCCCTAGGGTGAACTACTTGGTCGAATAAATCCCTTGTCTAGCAGCTCCTGCAGCTGCGTAGACAACTCCTGCATCTCGGGAGGAGCCAACCGATAGGGTGTCTTGGCTATCGGAGCCGCACCAGGAACTAGGTCGATCTTGAACTCTACCTGACGCTCCTGAGGTATTCCAGGAAGCTCCTCTGGGAAAACATTAGTGTAGTCTCGCACCACTGGAACCTCGCTCACTGTCATTTTACCCGTCTCCCGGGTATCCAGAACATACGCGACATATCCCGCGCAACCCTGCTGAAGGTAGCGCCTAGCTCTCGCTGCTGAACATACTGCAGGTCCATGTTGCGGCCTCTCGCTGTGGATCACCAACTCTCCCCCACTCGGGGTCCTGATCCACACTAGCTACTATGCGCAATCTATCACCACCCCATTAGGGCTCAACCAATCCATGCCTATGATCACCTTGTTCCCCCGCAACGGGATGGGAACCAAATCCACCAAATAGCGCTCCTCAAATAACCTTAGGACACAATCCCTGAATACTGCTGAAGCTCGGACCGATCGATCGTCGGCAATCTCTACCTCTAAAGGTCAATCCAACATGCCCGAAGACTCAGTAAACCTCTTGCTAAGCATAAGGGAAACAAATGATCGGGTGGCACCCGAGTCAAACAACACCTGGACAGGAATACCGTTCACATGGAACGATCCTAATGCATATACACAGAGCACATATCAATATAATAACATCATAAAAATAAAGTAGAGGGAAAGAATCATACCCTTCACCACATCGGGTGCGGCGCGTGCCTCCTCTGCAGTCATCTGAAACGCTCGGCTCCTCACCACTGGAGCCTCTGCCTTGACCTGCCAGCCATTTGTAATCCGCAGGGTAGCTGGAGCTGGCACCTTAACCGGCGTTGATGCTGTCAACTGGGGGCAATTGGCCTTCTTGTGGCCACTCTAGTTGCAGTGGAAACACAGCAACTCCGATGTCTGGATCACAGGTGCAGGGGCGGTACAATCCCTGCTGAAATGCCCTGTCTTTCCGCACTTATAGCAGCCCGACGATCCCAACCTACACGCCCCCTCATGAGGCCAGCCGCATTTCTTGCAGCGGCTCGGTCCTGACTGGACTTTCGGCCTACCATCTGATCCCATGGACTTCTTCCCCGAAGCCCCTCCTGCCTATCCCTCCTCTGACTTCCTCTTCCGGATGTGCTCCAGATCTATCTCCCTCTCCCTCGCCCTGGCAATCATAGAGTCCAAGGTGGGGCAAGCTGAAAAACTGACATGCTCCCGAATATCAGCTCGGAGCATATCATGGTAGCGGGTCCTCCTCATGTCCTCATCACCCGCATACTGGGGCACCAACAATGCCCTCTCCCGGAACTTGGCGGTGATCTCCGCCACAGTCTCCGTCGTCTGCCTCATATCCAAGAACTCCTTGGCCAGTTGTTGAAGCTTGAGAGCCGGCGCAAACTCTGCCCTGAACCTGGTCGCGAAGTCCGACCAAGTCATAGCCTCGACAGCTGAGGCTCCCAACGAGACCCCCACGGACTCCCACCAATCCCTAGCTCGATCTGGTAAACACCCTGCTGCGAACCTCACCTTCGACCACTCAGGGCAGAAGCTAATCATCTGTGCAGACTCAATGTCTGCAATCCATCGTCTGGCAGCTATGGGGTCCTTCGCCCCGTGAAAATCCGGCGCACCACTGCCCCGGAAGTCCTTGAAGGACAGTGTGCGAGATCCCGACTGGCCAGATGCCATGTCACTCCTGAATGCCCGGAGGCGATCCTCCATCAACTCCAATATCCCTTCCTTGATCGACCCGAAGATAATGGGGGTCGACTCAAGGATGTCTCTGGTGATCTCTGACGCGATGAACTCGTGTAGCCCCTCATCTACTGGCTCGGAACCTGATCCCGAACCCAATCCCACTCCTGCACTACCAACTGTTGGCCTCGAGCGTAGTACCACCATTCTGAAATACATAAATAATAACCGCTAGTGATATTGATACCTCTAGAGGAATCACACCTACTACAAGTTTCCTGGTCTTATCTTGGCCTTCCTCGGTTCGGGTACGGATCCTCTGCTTTCAGTAGTACGGGCCCATGCTACCTTCCACATCTATCCGTACCTTCTCCAAGGATTGCCTTGACTCCACCAAGTCCCTGTCACTACCACTGATCACCGTTATACTCATCCTAGGCTTGGCCTAGGAATATCTCTAACTCCACTCGACCCGGTCCTCAGCTGCTAAAAGGCCTCCTTGTGATGCCAGTTAGCCATTACCTGAACACCGTCACATGTGATGAGGCTCAGATAATCCTTCGAGTAACAGATTCGTCCCTATAATGGTTAGAATCAAACAAGAGTTGCGCAATAGGGCCAAATCCAGCACTCTAAGATTATTCAACCCTAGTCACATGTGACGTGACGTATTCACCTAATGGCTAACTCCCACCACTCAGAATCCCATAAAGCATAATGCAAGCAGCACTAAGACAAAAGGGAACAATCTCAAGCAAATCCGTTCTCATAGAGAAAAACTGAACTAGCATAGAGTGCTAAACTCGTGCTATCAGGCATAACCTAAACAGGCTATCCTACTGTTGTCTACTCAATTCTAGCATGCAATTTTCATACACGGAAGCACATAAGGCATCACTCCTAGATCCCTAGTCCTATTCTAGCATGTTGTTCTACTAAAACTGAATAACATACATAAGCTTGTATGGGTACTTTGCGGAATACTTACTTGAGCTCGGCCAGTCGCGCACATCACACACTTCGTTCCTTCTTAAAAATCTTTACTTAGCTTTTCAGAAAATATTTTCTTCTTTAAAATCTTTCAATCCCTCGATTTGAGTTCAGTCACCCCTAAAGGTGTGTCTGAATCCCTCAAACCAGGGCTCTAATACCAACTTGTAACATCCCCAAAATACGAGCCAAAAATTTCATTTTTAAAACATGTATTTAGCGAAACATTAGGAATAAAACGCTCAATGTTCATATCATTTCACAAAGATATTGCATGTCTGGAAAACATTGTTATAAAACGTAAAAGTGTCAGAGTACAAATCCCCAGGAAGATCTCATAATGCGGAAACAAAACACGTGTGTGATGTACTGCTACCGCGCCGGCTCCTTCCCCTTCGAAGAAGAGGTACCTGAAACCAAAACTGAAAACTGTAAGCACGAAGCTTAGTGAGTTCCCCCAACATACCACATACCATACAATCATATATCATGTATACTGCCAGGCAATTCTGGGCTGCCCGACCTACCCGGTACGGCCATTCTGGGGTGCCGACCTACCCGTGTCAAGTTGTTCTGGGGTACTGACTACCCATGTCAAGCCATTCTAGGGTGCTGACTACCCATCGGTCCTAACAACCGATCCTCGGGCACTATTTCACCCCCTATTGCTACTATCACATATATCATAACATAACATATTATCAGACATATCTGGGGTGTCCGATCTACCCTTCGGTCCTAACGACCGAAACTTGGGGACTATTCAATCCTACTACCACTATCACATATAACATATCATGCTAGCATATAAACGTATCATCACATACTGTCAGACATATCTGGGGTGTCTGACCTACCCTTCGGTCCTGACAACCGAACTCTACTACTATCACATATACATATCATGCCAGCATATAACATATCAAGTAGTAGCAAACCTAGATGATATCACAAAGACAATCATCTAACATACAACTCCTACTGGTGGGCCGGCATTGTGGTCGTAGACCCACCGCTACTGGAAGGTAACTCACCTCAAAGTAGCTGTTGATCTGTGTGGGAACTAACCGTCTTCTGCTGCTGCTGCTCCGGAAATCCTCCAGCTAATAATTCCCACAAAACACTTAGTCAAATACTGCTAGCCGACCTCAGGGTAAAATGACCATTTACCCTTAACCAACCAAGAGTCAAATTCAAAGTCAACTGCCAGTTGACCTGACTCGCCGAGTTGGCTTGCCAACTCGCCGAGTCCCTGTCCCTTTGTCTGACCATAAACCCGTCTCTACTCGTCGAGTTAGGCGTTGACTCGACGGGTTTTCCTTCTAAACCCAAGGCCAATAGTCCTTCATCCTACTCGCCGACTTGTATGAACAACTCGCCGAGTTCATCTTCATCCGAAGAACACTCTATGCTGTCACTCACCGAGTTGTATGAACAACTCGCCGAGTTGTTCTTAAGGCATGAAGATTGCCTTGAACTCGCCGAGTCATGGCATTGACTCACCGAGTTACTTCATGAGTGAGTCTGGCTTCCGACCCACTGAGTCATATCCCACGACTCACTACTCAACCCCGCATGCACGAAAAGGGGGAAAACTCGGGGACTCGCGACTCGACTCTCCGAGTCAGATGAACGATTCGCCGAGTTTGCCACATGCAAATACTATACACGCGATTCTGCTTGAATCCAGCTCATGCCATTCATAGATCTGGGTTTCTAGGGCCTGATTAACACGTCAAGTTTCCAACTTTACGTGTAAATAAACACCCATGAGGGTTTTAGGGCTCAAAATGCACCAAAAGAGTAGATCTAGGGCTTTCATGCAATATGGCTCCATAAAGGCAGTAGATCCAAGCTCCTGGAGCTCAATCATGCCTAGATCTAGAGGCTAAACAACTTATTACGAACCCTAAAACACAAACAAGCTTGGGAAAAGGCTCAAGAAGGGCTTTCATGGAGCTACAAAGGACAATAAGCATGAAAGCAGAGGGAAACTAAGTTATACCTCTAGGAAATCACTGAGATAACACAAATATGCATGGCCTCCTTCTTCTCTTCTTGGTCTACTCTACTTCCCTCTCCAAATCTTCAAGAAAACACACCAAAATGCTTCAAACTCACAAGGAACAAGGCTTGAACGAAGTATAGAGCTCTAAGGGTGAAGGGGGCAAGCTTGTGGGCGGATAAGAGGGTTTAAATAGGGTGCAAACCCTTGAAATTTAGGGTTTCATCAGACAGCGGGGACTCGCCGAGTCCAGAATATGGACTCGCTGAGTCGCCAATTTAAACATGTTCCGGATCTCGTCTCTACTCAGCGAGTCGGACCTACAACTCGCCGAGTCCAAGGCTAAAAATGAAAAACGCTAAGATAAATTTTACGTACCAAGAACCAGGTGCTACAAAATGCCTTACTTGCACCAAAGTAAAGGTGGAATACCAGAAGCCCTCGGGGTTATTACAGCAACCAGTAATTCCCGAGTGGAAATGGAAAAGGATTACTATGGATTTTGTGACCAAGCTGCCCAAGACGTCAGATGGATTGGACACTATATGGGTAATAGTTGTCAGACTGACGAAATCTGCTCATTTCCAGCCAATAAAAGAATCCTACAAGATGGAGAGATTGACAAGAATATACATTCGAGAAATCATGAGACTTCACGGAGTGCTGGTGTCTATCATCTCAGATAGAGATAGTAGATTCACCTCACGTTTTTGGCAATCCCTTCAGAAAGCACTGGGAACCCATCTGCACATGAGCACTGCTTATCACCCACAAACGGATGGTCAAAGAGAACGAACCATTCAGACGCTTGAAGACATGCTTCGTGCATGTGTGATAGACTTTGGGAAGTCCTGGGATACCCACTTACCCTTAGTTGAATTCTCATACATCAACAATTACCACACAAGCATCAAAGTTGCTCCTTTCGAAGCATTATATGGACGTAAGTGTAGATCACCGTTGTTTTGGGCTGAGGTGAGCGACACCCAGCTAGCGAGGGAACTAGCATCAGACAAGACGTTAACGGGACCGGAGATCATATGTGAAACCACGGAAAAGATAGTTCAAATCAGAGCTCGACTACAAGCATCACGCGACCGACAAAAGAGCTATGCTGATAAACGGCGAAAGCCCTTAGAGTTTCAGGTCGGGGATCGAGTGCTGTTAAAAGTTTCTCCCTCGAAAGGGGTCATTCATTTTGGAAAACGGGGAAAACTGAATCCACGATACATTGGACCTTTCGAGATCCTTGCCCAAATTGGTCCAGTAGCATACAGACTGCAGCTACCCGCTGAGCTCAGCAGCGTACACCCCGTGTTCCATGTTTCCAACCTAAAGAAGTGTTTATCCGACGAAACTCTCATCATTCCCCTTGATGAAATTGAAATCAACAAGAATCTTCTGTTCGTTGAAGAACCAGTCGAAATCATGGACAGGGAGGTGAAGCGTACCAAGCAAAGTCGCATCCCGATTGTGAAGGTACGGTGGAAAGCATCGTGGACCAGAATTCACGTGGGAACGCGAAGATCAAATGAAGCAAAAGTACCTTCATCTATTCTAACATTCTCAAATCGGTCTTTCAAAAGAATTTCGGGACGAAACTCCCTCTAACGAGGGGATGATGTCACAACTAGGAATTTGAAGCCTTGTAAACATTGAACAATGATAACAAATGTGAACCAACAATGTGAAATCAGATAAGATGCTTATTCAATAACAACAAAATTTCAATCAAACACTTCATACATGCACTACAAATAGCCAACAAACAATTGGAAACCCTAGAAATCCTTGTTTGAGTCCATTTTGGACTAGGATTTCCTTATTGGGCCCAATGGACCATTAAGCTTCCAATTGGACTATCTTGGGCTTAGAACTCGTGAATGGGCTCTAATTTGGACCCACTTTCATTTATTTTAATATTTTGGGCCATATTGGGCCTAGAATGAAACAAAATATTTAAATGGACCTTATTGGGCCATAACTAACCTAATTTAGCCCTAATAGGTCATAAAAATCGTATTTATATTTATTTGGGCCAAAAAAAATCACTCAACATAACCATAAAATTTGGGCTTAAGCATTTAAGGCCCAAATACTCTTTCTTCCCTCTCCATTCTCGGCCCAAGACAAATCCATGAAGAAGAGTTGACTTATGCTTGCCACCTCATTTTTACATGGAGGTTATCCATGCAATTGACCCAAATCTCCATGCACCATCTCATCACACTCTCTCTTCTTCCCCTCTCTCTCTTTTCTTCGGCCGAGAGCAAGAGAAACACACATACATCACAGCTAAATTTCTCTCTAAACCACTCAAGAATCATCCACTCTCCTTCATTAGAAATTTCTAGGGACTTAAAATGTAAATTTTAACCTAATAGGCTAATTATGGGCTTCTCGGCCCAATAAGCCTCAAAATGCGAAATTTATAAGTTTGAGGGGCTGGAAATGTAATTTTCTGTAAAACAGGGGGTAATTAGCATAAAAAATGTTTATAAGGTTCAAAAATGCTTTTCATTATCAAAAATGACTAAAAATGCAAACTTTTTAGATTTTGTGCCAAAACTGTAAAAGTTGTGAAAAATGGGTCGTTAACCGAGAATCACTATTCTAGAGGGGCTGAAGCTATCAACTAAAAAAACTTTGGGTTAAAATCGTGTTTTCATCAAATAAATTATACAAAAGTGTCAAGAAAAGTGTTTTGAGGACTAAAAATGAAATTATTTTATATAAAAGGACCAAAAGTGTTATTTTTATAAAAGGAAGGAAATGAAAAGGACCAAACTCCATTTTTCAAACAAATTAAGTCAATAATACAAAATACAAGATCCACGACTATCAACGAAACGGAAAACAATTACACTTTCAACAACAAACATCGTTACAAAACAAATTGATTCGGTCTCGAATCAATAACAAAACAAAATCGATAAACCCATGCATTTCAATGAACACGTGAAAATTATGATGAACTAACTTACAAACTTTGGGCTTAGAAGTTTCAAATCATGCTTGTTGGGCCTTGCTAGCCGATCAACATGATCTTTGGGCCCAAAGGGAATATGCTTATGCGATATTGGGCCTTCTATGACTCAATTCCATGTAAAAGGACTTTTAATTGCTCTAATGTGTTATTGGGCCCTAATGGCCCATTAGTACTGCTAGCGAGGTCGAGAAGTCAAATGCGAGTGGGGCCAAGTGTATTTCGCATTCCCGATAGCCTAGAATAACTCATGGAAATAAAGGGACTTCGTACTCTCCTATCTCCTCGGTTGTTGGGCTTATGAGAAATCTAAGTAAACAAATTCAGGACGATAAACAAGAGTAATCATGGTGGGTGGATTAAGTGAGTAGTAACGGCCGACGCCTTTAAGGATCGTTCGTAAACTGTAGTTATAAACTAGTCATTTTCTGTAATGCGTGATTATAACAACTCACAACCCTAATTAATCCAATGTTATCTGGGTAATCAAAATCATTCGACGTATTGGTATAACAATAGACAAGTCACTATATTTTATGTGTTGGGAAAATGTTGGGTTTTCCCGGGAAGTTCAACAATTTCACTTGCGTGATTTATACAAAAGTTCAACAATTATACATGTTTTAAAAATCAACAAGCATATATTCACGGATCTTCACACTTTTTATAAACAATGATCTTTTTAGAAAATATCGGATTTTCTGGGTTTTACAAACTACACCAAATCATTTTACTACAACATTACTTATGAACTCACCAACATTTCATATGTTGACGTTTTTCAAAATAACTTGTATTCTCAAGTAACAGGTAAGCCGAAGAATAAGTACCAAGTTATGTCATGGTGTTTTTCTTAGATTATCTATCGAACAGTTTATGTTATGAAATTGTAATGTCTAAAACAATGTACCGGATGTAAAGAATATCAGGTGTATTATTTCAATGCATGGTGATGAATGATGTTATGATTCATGTATATTCATTGTGATGGTATTCAATATAAGTCACAAGAGCCCTCGGACGTTTCCGCCGTTTGGTTTGGGGGTGTGACAGGTTGGTATCAGAGCTCTGTTTATAGTGAACTAGCATATCTTACCACCCATTGATATGCAACTATAAACCAAAAGAGGGACTAACACAACTTTGAACAAAACAAGTAAAACATAACAATAAAAACATCTTTGCTTGTATTTGGAAAAAGAACATAATACAGAACCAAACAACATAATGCTAGCATCTCGGTTAATCCAGGACTGTTCTTAGTCGTGTCAAGGAGTGGATGTAGCCTGATCAACTACATTCCCTCAAAGGTACAACTATCACATGTCCCGAGGAAATCGTGATGGCTAGGGAACCTAAAAACATACCCCTTATCACCAAGAAGAGAACATCCGCTGAATCTATACAATGATTGTAGAGTCATAGGACTAATGATAGTCTACACGTATACCTCTTCTCAGTCGACATGGAAGGAGAACACCAGGGCCTTCAGTTTCATCAAATCCCAGTAGCCCACGGGAGGGTCAAGGATGAGAAAGAGGTAGATCAAGGAAAGGCACACGACATTGGACCGGAAGAGGAACAGGACGAATACGTGATGGTTGGTTTCGATTATGATGAGTTGGACCAGGAGCCAAACGAGGAAAAGGGCGTAGAGGAGGTGTGTAGTGAACCTCACCAGTTGGAAACCCCGTCAAATTTCAGCATGTTTCAAGGCGTGGATACAGACTACTTACGCGCTCTCGAGGAGGCAGTTATCAGCCTGAAGCTTCAACTCATCATGACCAAGGCAAGGGCTGCGCGAGCCGAGCGAAGAGTAGAGGTAATCACCCAAGAGGCAGATGAACTGGCTGAACTTCTGGTGCGTCACCTTGACGATTGAGCGTCGTCGTCATCCTTACTAATAGGACCTGCTCTATTACCTGCTATATAGAACTCACCATGATTAGGACTAGTCATACTTGTCCTTAGTACTATGTCACTAGGATCTATGCTATGTACCCCGACTCTATGTTTAAGTGACTACACTACTCATAGAGCCGTTATGCTGTCGGACTTGTACCGCTTATGTATGCTCTTTCGGGCAAAATTTTCATGTATCAAAGTGCGGGTAATAGTAATGAAAGATTTTATATGTTTTACTGTGACGTTATAATCTACTATGTGTTACATATCTATGATTGTATGCTAAATTGTGGAATTACTTAAGTTTGTGCCACACACCTAGTTATAGGATCACAACCTCACAAAAACCACAGACACTCAACATCTTTCCATTCCATGATAGAAAGATGCCTCAACGACCCACCCGTAGAAACCCTGGGCCAACCCCACCCGAAGTCGACTCGGCTGCATTCCAAGCAGTTGTATCTATTGCGGTCACCGCAGCAATGGCACAAATTCACCAAGGGAACAATGGAGGAGTCAACGGACAAGGGGTTGGAAGTTCAAACAACGGGATGAATCAAGGACCTACCAAAACATGTTCCTACAAAGACTTCACCAATGCCAAACCACGGACCTTTAACGGCACTGGATGAATGATCACCCTGAAACGATGGATCGAGAAGGTGAAATCGGTGTTCGAGATATGTGATTGCCCTGAGGAGATGAAGGTGAAGTTTTCCGCATGCACTTCCGTTGACCAAGCATTCACTTGGTGGAACGGACACGTGGAAGCCATTACACTCCCCGTTGCCAATTCCATGCCATGGACAAAGATGAAAGAAATGTTGATGGCCGAGTATTGCCCTCGAGGCGAAATTCAGAAAATGGAACAAGAGCTGTGGAATCTCACTGTCCGAAATGCTGATATAGATGCATACATATCAAGGTTTAGCGAATTGTTTCTGCTGTGCCCTGGCATGATCACCTCGGAAGGTAAGAAGATCGAACGATTCATCTGGGGACTGACCTCCCCAATCCAAGGGAACGTGATAGCCGCAAATCCCGAAACTTTCGACAGTGCCAAGAGATTGGCCAAGAAGTTGTATGACCACAACAACAAGAAGGGTGAGAATCCAGTAGAGGCTGAAAGTAAGAAGGAAAATGATAACAAAAAGGGGAAGAACAACAAGAGGAAGGGACGTCAAGGCTCCGAATCATCCAAGAAGCAGAAAACAGTGGCAGTTAATGCTGCGACCACTCAAGTTCCATCCACACCACATGCTCCAGCCTCAGATGTTCCAAGTTCTCCTAGACCTTATTCCAGTAATCTTCCTAAGTGCAACAAGTGCGGTCTCCATCACAATGGAGAATGCAGAGAGATGCAGTGCACCAGTTGCAATCGGAAGGGGCACACGGTAAAGTATTGTAGGACCTATCCTCCTCAGAACCAACAACATGGAAACAACAATAAAAATAACCACAACAACAACAACAACAACACCAACAATGGTGGAAACAATGCAGGACCTAGCCACACCTGCTATGGATGTGGAAGGATTGGGCATTTCCATCGAAACTGACCCAACAACAACAATCCCGGAAATGGAGGAACAGGAAGGGTGCTGACCATGGGTCAGGGAGAAGCGGTTCAGGATCCTGTTGTCATTACCGGTACGTTCCTCCTAAACCACACTTATGCATGCATCCTATTTGATACCAGAGCAGAACGAAGTTTTGTGGCCAATAAGTTTAAACAATTGTTAAAACAACAACCCCAGAAACTCAATGAAACCTTTAAGGTGGAAATGGCCAATGAGAAAACAGAATCCACTAGGGAAATCTACATCGGATGTACCGTAGCCCTAAATCAACACGTCTTTCAAATAAACTTAATGTCTGTTTCCATTAGGAGTTTTGATGTGATTATTGGCATGGACTGGGTAAGCCCCCACCATGCTGAAATTATGTGTCACGAGAAGGCCGTTCGCCTTCACCTTCCAAATCATGAAACCCTAGTTATTTACGGAGACAAACCTAGCACGAACCTTCGTCTCATCTCGTGCGTCCAGGCACAGAAGCATCTGCGAAAGAACGATTTGACGTTCCTGGCGCACATAGTGGATAAAACCAAGGAAGAGGTTAACGTTCAATACATTCCTATAGCATGTGAATTCCCAGACATATTTCCTGAAGATCTTCCTGGAGTACCCCCAAAAATACAAGTTGAATTCCGAATTGATCTTGTTCCAAGAGCTACTCCTATCGCTAAATCGCCTTACCGATTGGCTCCTGTTGAGATGCAGGAATTGTCCAGCCAACTCAGTGAACTCCTGGACAAGGGATTCATCCGACCCAGCTTCTCGCCATGGGGAGCTCCATTCCTCTTTGTCAAAAAGAAAGACGGATCTTTTAGGATGTGCATTGATTACAAAGAGTTGAATAAGCTCACTATCAAAAATCGCTATCCACTCCCACGAATCGACAACCTATTTGACCAGCTCCAAGGAGCTAGTTACTTCTCTAAGATAGATCTACGATCCGGATACCATCAACTCAAGGTCCGGGAAGAGGATATTCCCAAAACCGCTTTCCGAAATCGTTACGGACATTATGAATTTGTCGTAATGCCCTTCGGTCTAACGAATGCCCCGGCCGCATTCATGGACCTAATGAATCGAATATGCCGACCATTCCTCGACAACTTTGTTATTGTATTCATTGACGACATTCTAGTTTATTCTCGAAGCAAAGAAGAGCATGGCCAACATCTCCGACAAATCCTGGAAACCTTGCGAACTGAGAAGCTATACGCAAAACTCTCCAAGTGTGATTTCTAGCTCCATAGCGTGAACTTTTTGGGTCATGTTTTTAATCAGGAAGGAATACATGTGGATCCTTCTAAGGTCAAAGCCATCGAAGGATGGAAAGTCCCGACAACACCCACAGAAATTCGCCAATTCTTAGGGCTAGCAGGTTACTACAGGAGGTTCATTCAAAATTTCTCTAAGATCGCCAAGCCACTTACCTCGCTTACACAAAATGTCGTACCATTCAAATGGACGAACAAACAAGAAGTTGCATTCCGAACTCTGAAGCAAGCACTCTGCAGTGCCCCGGTACTATCTCTACCAGAGGGAACGGAAGATTTCGTAGTCTACTGTGACGCGTCAAATCAGGGTTTAGGTTGCGTTCTCATGCAGCGTGGAAAAGTGATAGCTTATGCGTCCCGGCAACTAAAGACACACGAAGTGAATTATACAACCCACGATCTGGGATTGGGAGCAGTGGTCTTCGCCCTGAAGATTTGGAGGCATTACCTTTATGGTACGAAGTGCACCATCTTCACGGACCACAAGAGTCTCCAACATATCTTGAATCAAAAAGAGTTGAATATGAGGCAACGAAGATAGGTTAAACTATTAAACGATTATGAGTGTGAAATCAAGTACCACCCAGGCAAGGCTAATGTGGTAGCTGATGCCTTGATCCAGAAAGAGTACTCTAATCGTCGTGTGAAAACTCTCTCAATAACCATCCAATCTCACCTAACCACTCAGATCAGGGCAGCCCAGTCATATGCCATGAAGGCGGAAAACAAAACAAGCGAAGCATTACACAGAATGGAGAAGAATCTCGAGGTGAAAGAAGGTGGAGTATATTATTTCATGAACCATATTTGGGTCCCTAAACTTGGAGGATTTAGGGAAGTAGTCATGAATGAAGCTCACAAGACGCGATACTCCAACCATCCGGGTTCGGACAAAATGTACTCGGATATTAAACCACATTATTGGTGGCCTAACATGAAGGCAGAGATTGCCACCTATGTTAGCAAATGCCTTACTTGCGCCAAAGTGAATGTGGAATACCAGAAGCCCTCAGGGTTATTATAGCAACCAGTAATTCCCGAGAGAGTAATAGTTGACAGACTAACGAAATCCACTCATTTCTTGCCAATAAAAGAATCCTACAAGATGGAGAGATTGACAAGAATATACATTCGAGAAATCGTGAGACTTCATGGAGTGTCGGTGTCTATCATCTCAGATAGAGATAGTAAATTCACCTAACGTTTTTGGCAATCCCTTCAGAAAGCACTGGGAACCCATCTGGACATGAGCACTGCTTATCTCCCACAAATGGATGGTCAAAGCGAACGAACCATTCAGACGCTTGAAGACATGCTTCGCAAATGTGTGATGGACTTTGGGAAGTCCTGGGATACCTACTTACCCATAGTTGAATTCTCATACAACAACAATTACCACACAAGCATCAAAGTTGCTCCTTTCGAGGCGCTATATGGACGTAAGTGTAGATCACCGTTGTGTTGGGCTGAGGTGAGCGACACCCAGCTAGCGAGGGAACTAGCATCAGACAAGACGTTAACGGGACCGGAGATCATACGTGAAACCACGGAAAAGATAGTTCAAATCAGAGCTCGACTACAAGCATCATGCGACCGACAAAAGAGCTATGCTGATAAACGGCGAAAGCCCTTAGAGTTTCAGGTTGGGGATCGAGTGCTGTTAAAAGTTTCTCCTTGGAAAGGGGTCATTCGTTTTGGAAAACGGGGAAAATTGAATCCACAATACATTGGACCTTTCGAGATCCTTGCCCGAATTGGTCCAGTAACATACAGACTGCAGCTACCCGCTGAGCTCAGTAGCGTACACCCCGTGTTCCATGTTTCCAGCCTAAAGAAGTGTTTATCCGATGAAACTCTCGTCATTCCCTTTGATGAAATTCAAATAAACGAGAATCTCCTGTTCGTCGAAGAACCAGTCGAAATCATGGATAGGGAGGTGAAGCGTACCAAGCAAAGTCGCATCCCGATTGTGAAGGTACGGTGGAATGCAGCATGGACCAGAATTCACGTGGGAATGCGAAGATCAAATGAAGCAAAAGTACGCTCATCTATTGTAACATTCTCAAATCGGGATTTCAAAAGAATTTTGGGACGAAATTCCCTCTAACGGGGGGATGATGTCACAACTAGGAATTTGAAGCCTTGTAAACATTGAACAATGATAACAAATGTGAACCAACAATGTGAAAGCAGCTAAGATGCTTATTCAATAACAACAAAATTTCAATCAAACACTTGATACATGCACTGCAAATAGCCAACAAACAATTGGAAACCCTAGAAATCCTTGTTTGAGTCCATTTTCGACTAGGATTTCCTTATTGGGCCCAATAAGCTTCCAATTGGACTATCTTGGGCTTAGAACTCTTGAATGGGCTCTAATTTGGACCCACTTTCATTTATTTTAATATTTTGGGCCATATTGGGCCTAGAATGAAACAAAATATTTAAATGGACCTTATTGGGCCATAACTAACCTAATTTAGCCCTAATAGGTCATAAAAATCGTATTTATATTTATTTGGGCCAAAAAAAATCACTCAACATAACCATAAAATTTGGGCTTAAGCATTTAAGGCCCAAATACTCTTTCTTCCCTCTCGATTCTCGGCCCAAGCCCAATCCATGAAGAAGAGTTGACTTATGCTTGCCACCTCATTTTTACATGGAGGTTATCCATGCAATTGACCCAAATCTCCATGCACCATCTCATCACACTCTCTCTTCTTCCCCTCTCTCTCTCTTTTCTTCGGCCGAGAGCAAGAGAAACACACATACATCACAGCTAAATTTCTCTCTAAACCACTCAAGAATCATCCACTCTCCTTCATCCAAAAATCTCGAAATTTCTTGTGTTTCAAGAGGCTTTCACCAAGTAATTCATCATCTAAGGTAAGCTGATGACAAATCTACGATCTAACGCACTTCTTTTCATCAAAAATCATCTCTTAATCCATTCAAACTCATGATCTTGCATCTTAGAGCACACTAAGTTCGAGATCCATCCAAGGAACTTGCTAGGGCCGAAAATAGCACCAAACTTCTCCAAATCTTCTTCAAAATCGAAACCACACTCAAGGTGATCTTCATACCCCTTTCTTTTCGGTTTTTATGATTTTTATGGGGGAGAATACAAGAAAATGTGTAGATCTATGTGTATATGTATGATATGTGTGATTTGATGCATGTATGTATGTGATTTCTTGTGTATTGTGATGAATATGTTACCAAAAAGGGTGTAAACCCGAGATCTAAGACATGAGAAAGGAAATAAACAAAACTTAAGCTATTTTACACTAAACAAGTCAAGAAAAATAAATTAATAACGTTGTGATGAACATACTATAACATAAAACCCATTTTTGGGCTTAAAATGTCAAAAATACAAACTTGGGGTAAAAATCAACAAGTCACGGTTTCTTGAAGGTGAAAAAGATTCAAAACAGTTTCTATAAATATTTTTCTGAATATTAGAAATTTCTAGGGACTTAAAATGTAAATTTTTAACCTAATGGGCTAATTATGGGCTTCTCAGCCCACTAAGCATCAAAATGCGAAATTTATAAGTTTGAAGGGCTAAAAATGCAATTTTCTATAAAACAGGGGGTAATTAGCATAACAAAATGTTTATAAGGTTCAAAAATGCTTTTCATTATAAAAAAGGACTAAAAATGCAAACTTTTTAGATTTTGTGCCAAAACTGTAAAAGTTGTGAAAAATGGGTCCTTAATCGAGAATCACTATTCTAGAGGGGCTGAAGCTGTCAACTAAATAAACTTTGGGTTAAAATCGTGTTTTCATCAAATAAATTATACAAAAGTGTCAAGAAAAGTGTTTTGAGGACTAAAAATGAAATTATTTTATATAAAAGGACCAAAAGTGTTATTTTTATAAAAGGAAGGAAATGAAAAGGACCAAACTCCATTTTCAAACAAATTAAGTCAATAATACAAAATACAAGATCCACGACTATCAACGAAACGGAAAACAATTACAGTTTCAACAACAAATATCGTTACAAAACAAATTGATTCGGTCTCGAATCAATAACAAAACAAAATCGATAAACCCATGCATTTCAATGAACACATGAAAATTATGATGAACTAACTTACAAACTTTGGGCTTAGAAGTTTCAAATCATGCTTGTTGGGCCTTGCTAGTCCATCAACATGATCTTTGGGCCCAAAGGGAATATGCTTACGCGATATTGGGCCTTCTATGACTCAATTCCACGTAAAAGGACTTTCAATAGCTATAATGTGTTATTGGGCCCTAATGGCCCATTAGTACTGCTAGCGAGGTCGAGAAGTCAAATGCGTGTGGGGCCAAGTGTGTTTCGCATTCCCGATAGCCTGGAATAACTCATGGAAATAAAGGGACTTCGTACTCTCCTATCTCCTCGGTTGTTGGGCTTATGAGAAATCACAGTAAACAGATTCAGGACGATAAATAAGAGTAATCATGGTGAGTGGATTAAGTGAGTAGTAACGGCCGACGCCTTTAAGGATCGGTCGTAAACTGTAGTTATAAACTAGTCATTTTCTGTAATGCGTGATTATAACAATAGACAAGTCACTGTATTTTATGTGTTGGGAAAACGTCGGGTTTTCCCGGGAAGTTCAACAATTTCACTTGCGTGATTTATACAAAAGTTCAACAATTATACATGTTTTAAAAATCAACAAGCATATATTCACGGATCTTCACACTTTTTATAAACAATGATCTTTTCAGAAAATATCGGATTTTCTGGGTTTTACAAAATACACCAAATCATTTTACTACAACATTACTTATGAACTCACCAACATTTCATATGTTGAAGTTTTTCAAAATAACTTGTATTCTCAGGTAATAGGTAAGCCGAAGAATAAGTACCAAGTTATGTCATGGTGTTTTGCTTAGATTATATATCGAACAATTTATGTTATGAAATTGTAATGTCTAAAACAATGTACTCGATGTAAACAATATCAGTTGTATTATTTCAATGCATGTTGATGAATGATGTTATGATTCAAGTATATTCATTGTGATGGTATTCAATTTAAGTCACAAGAACCCTCGGACGTTTCCGCCTTCTGGTTTGGGGGTGTGACATCGTAAAACACCAGAAAATCCGATTTTTTCTGTAAAGTAGTTTGAAAGTAATGTGTCAAAATCAAGTATTAATGCATGTGTGTTTGCTGCTTTTGGAATGTATAGATAAACAAAAACATAATTCAGATAAAAATCCTGTAGTTTCTGTTATAAGTAGAAGGTAATGTATAAATGTATTTATCCCAGAAAATCCGATATTTTTTGCTTATAAAAGGGTCGTAATCATAAAATCCCAAGACCGAGTATCGATGTATGTATGTTTTTAGTATCGTTAGGATTTGTATAAATATACTGAAATCTTTGATGAAGTTAATCACTGAGTGAGCCGTTACAACCATGTTTGATAAAGACTAATTCATCTGTTTTGGCGTTTTCAGGCGTCGGTTTTGATGTAGGTAAGGTTTGTCTCCCTAGACTGGCCTAGTCTAGCTGTAGTGAACAGCTAAGGCGTGGAGGTCACCCCGTATAGATCTATACACAAACTCCCGCTCTCCTTCTAGGAAACTCTAGTTATAACTACAGGCTACGATCATACACTCAAAGGTGTCAACCGACAAGTCTCACTAGATCCTCAACTTGTTCACGAGTAATGTATTTCACCAAGTATAATGTTTACGTGTATGTTTTAAGTTTTCAAATCCAAAAGTATGTATATGAATATATGAAGTTCAATAAATACGTAGAGGGATAGCTAAGATCCACTAAGCATGTGTTGTTCAGTCCAAGCCCAATTAGCATGTAAATGGACCACTAAGGCCCAATAAACATGTAAAAGGGTACTTTAGGCCCAATAGGCATGTAAATGGACCATTAAGGCCCAATAAACATGTGATCCATAGTCCAGGCCCAAATTAACATGTAAATGGCCGCAAGGCCCAATAAACATGTCATGGAAAATATTAGGCCCAATATACACTTAAATGGGCCCTTAAGGCCCATGGGCCATGTAACGAGGGTATTGGCCCAATAAAAATTGTTCTCGATGTATTTCGACCATTCGTTATTGTTTCGTTGTTTCTTTTAGCTAGAGGTTTATCAAGACAACAAAAATATCCAATTGTTGTAATAGTGACACTTTTGGCCCACTAGTTCGAAAATATACGTTTGTCACATTTTTGGAAAATTTGACACTTTAGATCCCTTAAGACTAAAGTCTTCAATTTATGGGCTTAATTCAAATATAATGACCATTTGTGGCCCATTTTGGTTAAAATTTTACTTTCGACCCAAAATTCATAAATATTTACAATTTCGGCCCAACTAAATATAATTTAACATTTTTGACCCAAATACATCTAAATGAATATTTATGGCCCAAATATATAAATATTGCTGTTTTCAACCCATTTCTACAAAAATTACACTTTCAGCCCATTTTTGATCAAAATGACAATTTCGGCCTAATTTTATAAAAATAACATTTTTGACCCAAATACATCTAAATGAATATTTTTGGCCCAAATATATAAATTTTGCTGTTTTCAACCCATTTCTACAAAAATTACATTTTCAGCCCATTTTTGATAAAAATGAAAATTTCGGCCTAATTTTATAAAAATAACATTTTTGGCCCCATTTCTATTAAAGTGTCATTTTCAGCCCCTAATTCCACAGATTTACATTTTTAGCTCAAATTTGTATCAAATGACAATTTTATCCTTAAAAATCAAGATTTTTACATTTTAGGCCCAAGGAAATTGTAATGGCCCATAATATGGCCCATTATGCAAAACATTTACTTTTAGCCTCTTTAAAGTCATAAATATCATAAAGACCCATTTTTAAAAAGAAAATGACTCTTGTGGCCCTTATAAAAATCGAAAATAAACTAAAAACCTCAACTTTTTGTTTATATGCCAAAAATGGTCCCTTTTTCAAGATCTGTTAAGTTCCTTAAGGATCTTTACATGTATATCACATTCATATTTATAGTAAGTTATATGAAGTGTTTTAGTTTACAAAAATCACTACTTTTGGTTAGATATTTTCGAGATCTATAGTGTTTCATCACATAATCACAACATAAACCAAGAAAATCACACATAACATGCACAAATACATAGATCTAACACATGGTGACTTGTATTCTCCCCCAAAAACATGATAAAAACTGAAAACATGGGGGTATGAACTCACCTTGCTTTGTTGTTCTTGGTTTGAAGAAGAAATGGAAGGAGGTGATGTGATTCTCGGTCCTAACAAACTCCTTGAAGGAGTTTTCGAATTCTATGAAGTTTAAGAGTATAGATCATGAAATGTTATGAGTAAGGAAGAGATTTTTGAAGAAATCAAGAAACTAAACCATAGATCCAAGTATGAACTTACTAAATATAATGATCTTAGCGAAAAACTTCTTGGAAATGCCCACAATCTCGAAAATTTTTAGAGGGGGATGAGGGGTTCTTGAGAGAGTTTGAAAGAAAGAAATGGAGGTGGTGTTGTGAGGTGTTTCGGCCGAAGGTAGAAGAAAGGGAGGCGAAAGGCTTTGCCTTGGTATATGGGAGGTAATCTTGCATGCCTAGATACATGGAAGACAATGCATGGATGTCTTCCATGTAATTATGAGGTGTCACTTATTCCTTAATCCTTCATTAATTTTTTTATACAAATATTAGGCTGAGAATTGGGCTAAAGAGAATGAAGAGGAAATGGTTTAGGCCCCATTCTTGGCTTGTTCGGATTTTTAAGAAGTCCAAAAACATAGTTTCGGCCCATTGGGGCCCTTATGAGGGTTCACGGCCCAATATTGTAAAAGGAATGAGTTTATGGCCCATTAGGGCTAATTAAATCATTTATGGCTCATCAAGGCCCATTAGAGATAGAATGGATCATTCTAGGCCCAAATGGCCCAAAATGTTATAGTTTCAAGAATTGGGTCCAATTACAGCCCAATTAAAGTTCTTAGGCCCAAAGTAGTCGAGTGGGAGGTTTATTGGTCCATTAGGCCCAATAAGAGAATCCTAGTTCATATTAAACTGGAACCGGGATTTCTAGGGTTTTCAACCCTTAGTTGCACATATCAGATGTATTTGAATGAGCATGGAGTATGATATTCTCTTAGAGTACAAGTTATTACACTAGGTGAATGATTACATGAGAGTAGAATTTCCTAGCAAAGATGCTAGTTGTGACAGACTGTCTTCATAATTGATTTATAATTGGGAAGCTTTACTTAAATAAAAATGAAAATTTTTGGTTGTAAAAAATTGGGACGTTACACTCCAGCCTTATAACCATTTGCCAAAATTCCAAGGGCAAAATAATACACGTGATTTTCTATGTAATTTTTGAAATATGTGAGGTTGAATAAAATGCAATCTTAACATTTATTTGTTCTATATATGTGTGTTTGTCCTTGTTTTGTAATTAATGTTCTTTTGCAGGTTCGAAATGAAATTTATGGAACCCTTGTTTTGTAATCATTTGTAATGTGAGGGGGTGATTGTGTGTTGTTGTATATCCTTTTAGTTGTGGCTCACTATATGGAAATAGCTGATGGAATGACACAATGATCTTATGGACCCATGGGTTGAACTTTAACCTAGATATAAAATGAAGACAAGAGTTGTGAATCGTTAAGAGCGCTTGTTTTCATGCATGCTTAACACATACTTGTCTCATTTTCTTTATAGATTCCAAATTCGGGTTTCTCATGTTATTTCACATTTTCTTCCTGTTCTTGAGTGAAAGTGGTTGAGAGTATAGTTAACATAAATTATAGTGAAGGCCAAGTTGTATTGTTTCGTGTAAAATCAGACTTGTTATTTGATAATAAGAGAGTTGTTTACGTTAGGAAATATTGTGATTGCATGTTTTCAACATGGTATCAGAGCGTATGGTTGCTTCGATCGTCTTCTTTCTCTGAATGACAGTGAATCAAAAGCTCTTTTGTACAAGGGTAGGGTATCTGAACCTTTTTTTAATCTTAGTAGACACCGGGTTTGTCATTGTTGATAATCATATACAAATGTAATGTTACAGATAGTAAGTCCACTACTAACTTGTAATCCATAAAACCTTTCTATACATATTCATCCGAGTACCACTACCTAATTTCTATAATAAGGTTATAGTCATTTAAGCTATTACTCCAACTATTCATTATCTATAGTAAACTTACAGCCAAGCAAGCTACTAACATTTCCTCAACGATATCACAACTACATTAATTACCTTCTCAATTGACTAATATACTATTAGTGGCAAAGCCACACAAACTATCAACATGTCATATTCATTTTCAAATATAGCGTTACAAACACCAAGTCTGCTATTCATTTGCATTATCCTCCAATGCTTATTACAACCACCAAGGCTACCATCATATAAACTAACAACTATAATCATTATCACAATTATACTAGTCTAGAACTTCTAAACTACCCAATCCTAGTTCGTATTTCCTAATAATATACAAGTATAGCGTTACAGACACTAAGTGTGTTATCAACTTGCATATCTAATATAAATCTACAAGCATGGTGTTACAATCACAAAGGCCACCACAATACGTATTCATTCCTATAGTGGTATTTATAGTACTAAGCATACCAATAATAATCAATCCACGTATATGACATTCACAACACTAAGCATACCAATAATAGTTAATCCTCATACAATGGCATTTACAACATTAAACATACCGATAATAATCACTCCTCATATAATAACATTTACAACACTAAGCATACCGAAAATAATCAATTCTCATACAATGACATTTACAACACTAAGCATACCGAAAATTATAAATTTTTATACGATGGCATTTACAACACTAAACACATCAATAACATTCATTCGTGATATTACGGTTACCCAAACTATCATGATTAATTATATCTAATAATTTAGCTTACCTACAATACATATAAGCCCATTAATTATTTTAATCTTGTTGTAATATTTATCATAATTCTAAACCTTACATAACCTTACAAGTTCCAAACATAAACATAACAATTTACAATAATCATACTATTTATATAACATGTAACTAAAGAAATACGATAATAAACACATATCCAAATAATATATATCTAGGAAGAGAAATGAGGTTACACACCAGGTTAGTTGGTGAAGACTAACCACGATTATGACCTCAAGCTCTTTACCTCTTTCCAATCCATCACTTGTCCAAACCTCTGGTAATCCCGTAACTCAACCATCATATCCCCATATGCTAGTATGAATATGCAGTAACAATTCTTCGGAAACACTCCCGAGCATCTCTCCCGATCGCGTGTGCCAAAACCCCCCCTCAAACGACACAAAACACATATATTTAGTGTTGCCTCGCCAAGGCAATATGTTGACCACGTCGTGGTGATAAGGAGTGTCTGGTTTTTGCCACGTGTTGCTCTCTAACTAACACGTGCCCTCATGACTCATTTTATTTCCGCACCATGGTGATGACTACGCCGCGCCTCAAAGATCCGCCATAGACTGTTTGACTTTAACATTCGTCGACTTTCTTGAAAAGCAATGTACTTTCATCCTAATGGCCATAACGTTTTCATATGTTTTATGATCTTTATATCCACAAAATCATCTCAGAGTGAACTATCACTTTATTCCACTAACTTCCATCAATAATATCTTTTATGAAAAACAGATGTTGCATTTTTTGTCTAAAAGAATGGGGTTAATAGATGTTTTTCATAAAAAAAATAACTGTTAAGATTGAGGGGTGTTAAAATATGTGAGGTTTGGATAAAAAAATTATTCTTAACATTTATTTGTTCTATATATGTGTTTGTCCTTATTTTGTATTTCATGTTATTCTGTAGTTTAATAGTAAAAGTTGCAGAAGCTTTGTTTTGTAATTAGTTTTAATTTGAGGGGTGATTGTGTATTGTTATATATCCTTTGGGTCATGGATCACTTTATGGAATGACATGCGGATCTTACGGATTCGTGGGTTGAACTTTGACCTGGATATATGTAACACTTCAATTCAGGTATTACTCTTTAGACCCTTGATAAGGAAAAAAATGGCATAAAAGTTCCCTTAGTACGTGTGACGTACTCCATGAGTACTCTTAGCGTACTAAGGATGCATGATCACGGAAGGTGGTCGTGTACGCAGGGTGTACGCATAGGTACGCGGGGTGTACACGATAGAGGGTCAAAACCCTAATTCTCGGACTTGACACCTATTTAAACACCCTTAAGCCTCTTAGACCAAACCCTAGTCAGCCTCCATAGTCTTATTTCGCCCTTCTACACCAAAGATACCTTGTGAGAATATTTTTGAGCTTAAGGAGTGTATTTGGTGGCCACTTTAGTGTCCATTCAAGAAGAAGGAGTTGCTAAGCAAGCTTGGAATGGAATTGGATTTCAAGAACCTGCATCTAGTTCACCTTGAAGAGCTTCTGGAGGTATAAAGCTTTGATCTTACCATCTTATTCATTAGATCTAGCTAGGGTTTTCTATTTTGTCCCTTTAGTTGGTTTTGGACATTCTCTTGAGAGTTGAGCAACTCTAGAGGCTGAAATGGTTAGATCTGAACTTTATGACCATGCTAGATGCATAAAGGTGCTAGCTTGAAGAGTATCTAGACTCCATGCATGAGTTTGAAGCTTTCTGTGAAGTCCTAATGTGAAGAATGAAGTTTTTTAAGTCCCATATAGCATGCAAGGGCATAAAGTTGCCAACTTTATGCCCTAGGACGTCTTAATGAGCTTAGATTTGATATTGGACGTTAGAACATCGAGTATTAAGCACTTAATGGAAGAAAGTGCTTAATATATTTATACGTTGGGCGTAAGTTAAAGTACGTCGTGCGTACAACTCAGGGACTCAATACGTTGCGCGTACTAGGGTGGTACACAAGGTGTACGCATCTCAGATGGGATCAGACTTGTTTTGGGCTTGTAAGCTTTTAGGCCTTAATTAGTCATTGGTCTTGGTCAGGTTTTAAGTTAGTGGGCCAGTTTATTTGCTTTAGGCCATGGATACTATGATTGGGCTTTATTGGTCCATGACGCCCATTAGTGATTTTGGACATGGATTTTGGTCCCATAAGCAAAGGAAGACTTTTTGGGCCATTGTGAAAGGACTTGGGATTTGGGTACTTCAATTGGATTGTGTTCAGTCCTAATCTTGGGTAATGGTATTATTGTTCAGCATGGGTGATTATGGACTGTTAGGAGAGTAGCTTTCAGATTCAGCAGACAGAGATGAGTCTTCTCACCATGGGCGGATCTTTTTAAGGGCTAGGGGGGCTGTGCCCCCCCCCCCCTGATTTTTTTTTTAGCATAATTAGTCCTTATGCTTTAATTTATACATATTTAGTCCACAAATATAAAATTTTGACTATGGCCCTCTCTGATCATCAATTTTTATACAAATTATATTTTCGCCCCCCCCCCCCCCCAAATAAAATATTGAAGCTCCGCCACTGCTTCTCACCATACCAATGGGTCTAAGGCACCAAGGCCGACCCATTTTATGATATGTGGATTGTCGATTAATTATGTGTTATGTTAGTATGACATTTACATGGAAGACCCCTGGGGGTTCCCGTGGCAATAGATTGAGACCATGTGGGGGTTCCCGTAACATTTGGTATAAGACCTTGGAGGGTTTCCATGGCATCCTAGTATATTTGCATGTTTAGTTGTATGATATTTGCTTGGTAATGAAGACCATGTGGGGTTCCCATGGCAGTTAGAGAAGACCATGTGGGGGTTTCCATGGCATGAAAACCATGTGGGGGTTCCCATGGCACTTAGAGCAGACCATGTGGGGGTTCCCATGGCAGATAGCTAAGACCACGTGGGGATTCCAGTGGCACTAGGTGTAAGACCCTGGAGGGTTTCCATGGCATCCTTATATGTTTTATGCATGGCTTATGTGATATATGTAGCATTTATAGCTAATATGATATGTGTTATGTGGATTGTGTGTGGGGTATGCTCTGGGGGATTCACTAAGCATTAACTTACAGTTTGTGGATTTGTTTTAGGTACATCTGAGCCTAAGGACAATGATAAGGCTTGATGGCACGGCGTGCACTCTCTCTCAGGCGTTTTTATGGGACACTCTGATGATTTGAAATAAAATTGTATTTGATATGAATTTTGAAAACAAATGTATTTGGGATTTCATGGTTTGTAGAAAGTATTTTGATTAATCAAAAATGAAAATTTTCTTTTGAAAATTGGGTAGTTACAATATAAAATGAAGATTGGAGCTGTGAATCGTTAAGAGAGCTCATTTTTCACACACGCTTGTCTCCTTTTCTCTCTAGATTCTAAACTAGGGTTTCTCCTATTATTGTACATCTTCTTCATGTGCTTGAGTGAAAGTTGTTAGAGAATTAAGTTAGGATAAATTGCAGTAAGGATCGAGTTGTATTGTTTCATGTAAAATCAAACTAGTCTTTGTTAATAAGAGAGTTGTTAGAGTTGGGAAATATTGTGGTGTTCGAGTTAGGAGGGAAGCATGTGTGCGTGGATCTTACTGGGGTCTCTCCTCTCATTGGTTTGGGGAGCAGGGGTTTCACAGTTGGACATGCCGCTTTGAAAGTCGCTATGTGCAAAGTTGTAAAGCACGAGAATGCATGTATAGAAAATCAACATGTGTTTGTACCTTTTGCATTCAATACATTTGGTTTTCTCGCACCAGAGGCAATTGAGTTCCTCAATAGAGTCCAACGGGTCATGCATTCTAATGTCATATCTCTTAGATCCACAAATATTGTTTTCAAAAGAATTGGTTTTGTCATCCAGAAAGGGCTAGCGGCGCAGCTTGTTGCCCATTTGCCTTCAATCGATATGTATTGAACCTTTATGTTATCGGTAATTAAATATATTATTCTATGATAAAAAAAAATTATGAAATAATTTAAGCAAAAAATATTTTATTATATGATTTTTATTAGGGAAAAGTAATTAAAATATAGAAAAAATCACAAACCTATTATAGTATTATGCATCTATATACATCCCAAAATTACTCTCATTCATTGAAAGATACATTATTTTTTACTTATCGATTGTATCTAAATTTTCGATAAAAATGTATTATAATGTTCCATTTAAATGAGGTGTCAATTAAATGTGATGTGACTGAAGACATTGTTAGAGGGTGTTTGGGATTACTTTTTAGTCTCAAAAGTCTTTTTCATAAAAGGACTATTTGCAAAAAGAGGTTTTTAAAATGTGTTTGGATTAGCTTTTAAGTAGCAAAAGTCAAAAGTTGTTTTTAAAGTGTTTTGCTAAAGTTTTACTTGTAAAATGACATGCTTACATATTTACAATCAATTTCTCTCATACCTGTTAACACAACACACAACATAGGTACATATGGATTTCTATACACAACCAGGTAACATATGGGGGTGCATTTTAGAAGCAAATCAGAAGAAAGGAGGTGGATAAAGCAAACAAATCGGGCCAGTGAGGTGAAACGGATCGGGAGAAGCAAATTGAGCTAGAAAAACCTTGGAACAAACAAAGCAAATCGGACCAAAAGCTTACCTTGAACGGAGAAGGGGGTGGGCGACGCCGGCAACGGTTAACTGAGAACGAACGTCGGTGGGAAGTGGGAGCGGTGCCGATCGGAACGAAAGAGGGAACAAATCTATCGATAGGAGAAAAAAACGAAGTGGATGGGTGTGAATTGATTAGGTTAGTTGTGAGGGCACTAATATAATTTACTTTTTTTAGGTGCAAAAATCGTGAAAAGATACAAAAACGTATCTTCTGCCCAACAAACTTTTTATTCTTTATCTAAAAATTGTTTGAAAATATCTTTTACATTACCAAACAACTTTTAGCACTTTTTGACCTTTTGAAGAAGTTAAAAGTCCAAAAGTTGTTTAAAAAGTTAATGCCATCCCTTTTATCTTTTATATTGTATCTATCATATTTCTACTTAGTTTTATATCTTAATACGTTATAAGATATTAAGGGATGGTGTGTATCAATAATGTCATTAGTAACAATTGTGGCATCACTTAAATGAAACCATTTAACAAGGTTTTATCGAGAAAATATGATAAACTTGATAAATAATTAATGTGTCTTTTAACAAACAAAAAAATAATATATGGTTTTTTTTAATACAGTTGTATAAAAGGTTGTGTATATTGTATATTGCCCTTTTTTTAATTAAATTTCATATATAAAAGATATTTGATTAATAATATGTATATATCCTAGAGAATTTGAATTTTACAACAAAAAAATATCATGTAGTGCTTGGAGAAAAAAAAAAAAAAGGAACTACATATGTTTTAAGGGGTTTTTGAGATTGTTTATTTAAAACAACTTATTCTTATTTGAAAACATTCAATGTGAAAATTAAGTAAAAAACAAAGATCACTTGGATGTAGCATATTTGGTACCAAAATGTAATAAATTGATAAGTTTTTTTTATTATATAGCAAAACTTGCTTATTCACGTATAAGACCAGAGGGTGTAGGAGGGATGTTTCTCTCATTTTTTGTGGATCACACCACTCTTTTCCTCATTTTTCTTTTCCTCACCTAAAACCCAAGGAATGGATGGGAAGCTTCTTTCACTATTTTTTAATAATTTTTAAAAAATATATTTCATACATATATTATACTCATTTTATAGGGAATTAAAAAACCATAAATTTTAATATATTTTTTATATTTTTTTGATAGAAATACAATTTTATAAATATTAAAAAGGATAATAAAAAATAAAAATAAAAAAACTGTCCAGTAGCATGAAGAGAGAGAGTGCGACACTTCCTTCCCCCACCTCTTTCCCGCAGGATGTTTCTCTCACCTAAGGAGTGGTGTTCAAGAGTGTCACCCCTTTCCCGCTCCCACTCCGTCCAGCCTAATGACCAAAAAAACCTATTAGATATGTATATAAAAATATAGGGTTCTGATAATGCTAGTATGATAATTTGGTTTAAATGAGTTATAAATTGTTTTAGATAAGTTAAAGGATTGACTTAGGAAAAACTTGAAATCGAAACTTCTATTTTCGCTCTATCCAAATACTAAAAAAATATTTCTTAATGATATCAAACCCGCAATACAACCTAAATAAACAATCTCAAACACCAAGTTACTTGAAAAGATGATTTTAAGAAAAGTGACCTTTAATCAAAGAGATACCATGTAACACGTATGCTTTCTTTTATAATCTTAAAACCAAAATAACAACTAAAAAAACAAATAACAGAAAACGATAAAAGATGAAAAGCAGCACCGATTTCGTGCTGTCACAAACAGTCTTACAATGTCAAGGCCATGTATAATGATCCCATTGGCCCATTATTACTTTTTTCGATGTTACACAATTGACAATCCTACCCAAAACTTTCGAGTTTGATGAATGAGGACTACAAGTACAACATCCTCTCTAACACGAAAAATATAATATAAAAATTCAAAACCTATTTCAATCATCCAAAAATAATGAAAATAGTAGCATAATATAATATATATATAATATGATATATATATCCCCACAAGAGCCAAACAAAGTTCACGGATCCTATTCTTTTGCAGCCTCAATGGCAGCTGGTGGGGCAGCTCCACCTGTGGTCGGCCTGCATATGACACGTGGTCAGTTAAAACTCTTTTTTTTTACAAATAGTTAACCCTAAAAGAAATACTTACAGTCCAACGAAGACTTTGAAAGCATCATAAAGTCCCCATTGAGCTCCGGTGAGAGTTCCAATCATGACAATACGTAGGGGAAGCCCTCGGGTGAAGAGACCCAAAACTCCAAGCTTCTTCACAGCCTGAAAAATTAAAAGTACAAATTAAGGTGACGAAATTACTGAATTACTGAATTAGTATTATTATAAGGGAAAAAAGATTGGTTACATCTCCAACACTGGCGCCCTTGGCATTGTTAAGGAAGGAGACAAGATTGTCAGCAGGATGAGATACAATGGCACACAGAACACCAGCCACGTATCCCCCAGCAAAACTAACACCTAGCTGAAGAGATTTGCTGCATTCATTTTTGGGTCTTGGAATGGCGTATTTGTAAAACATCTCCACAATCGTTTCAAACGAAGCAAACTTCATCATTGTATCTGCAAGTTAATCATTTACAGTTGCACCTAATTAATATCTAAACTCTAAAATCCCATTTAACTTTTGTTACAAACCAGGTGTAACACCATGTATTAACATGGGTTTATTTAAAAAAAAAACAAAAGAAAATTCTAAACATTTGAAAAGTATGAATTTATAAGAAAAGTAAGAAAATATTGAAATATAAAATTTAAAGTGTTTTTTTCTTATTTTAAATTTAAACAAATAATTTAGATAAATAAATAAAGAAATTACTGAATCTTTAATTTGGTGATTTTGAAATTACAATGAGAGTTCATTAATGAAATTGTTATGCATTTATCCTCCTACCTAATAAATAAATAAAAATTTGCCACATGTTTTCTTCTCCTTCATTTGGAGACATGGCATTTTTTAGAATTTTTAAATTTTTCTATTTTCCACTTGTCATTTTATTGTATTTTTCATTTTATTAAATTAAAATTTCACATTTAATATGTAAGGTAATATATATGTCAGATATTTATTAGAAAGGGTTTATATATGTAATGTATAACATTAAAGCCTCATTAATTTTAATCATTCAAAATTTCTCATTTTTCATATAAATTCAAACTTTTCAAATTGTTAAAATTTCATATTTAATTTTTTTTAAATAAACTCATGTAACACATGGGTTTCACACCTAGTTATTGAATATAAATACTATCTACAATTTAATAAAATAAAAAAAACCATAAAATGACATGTGGAATAAAAGTTAATTTAAAATAAGGAAAAACTGCAATAAAGTCCCTATATATTGGCCTCATAATCGATTTAGTCCCTATATATTTTCTTATTCAATTAAGTCCCAAATACCGATAATCGTATTCAATTTAACCCTTTGACCCGGTCAACAGGTCATCCTAACTTTAGTTTTTTTTTTACAACTTTTTTCTCAAAAAATTGTTTCTAATATATTTTTTCTTTATAAAATCATATTTATACAAAAAAACATATTTTCAAATAAAAATCTTATATTTTCTATATAAAAACTTTTTTTAAAAGTTTTTTGTATATGAAATATCTAGTTATAAAAATATATATTTATTAAGTATATAAATATATACAAATCCGTTTTTATAAAAAAAATGTATACAAACACCTATCACCATTTTATATATATATATATATATATATATATATATATATATATATATATATATATATATATATATATATATATATATATATATATATATATATAGGTGTGTATCTATATTTTTTTATAAAATCGTGTTTGTTTATATTTTTTTTATAAAAACGTGTTTGAATAATTTTTTATATAATACGTGTTTGTATACATTTTATAAAATCGTGTTTCTATACATTTTATAAAAACATGTTTGAATAATTTTTTTATATAATACGTGTTTGTATATATTTTATAAAATCGTGTTTATATACATTTTATAAAATGTATACAAACACGTATTATATAAAAAATTATTCAAACACGTTTTTATAAAAAAAAAATAGAAACAAACATGATTTTATAAAAAAAAATATAGATAAAATAGGTGTTTATATATATTTGTTTTGTAAAATACATTTTTGTATAGATTTTTTTATAAAAACGGATTTCTATATATTTATATACTTAATAAATACCTATTTTTATAACTAAATATTTCATATACAAAAAAACTCTTTAAAGAAAGTTTTTATATAGAAAATATAAGATTTTATGTGAAAATACGTTTTTTTTTGTATAAATATGATTTTATAAAGAAATAACATATTTGAAACAATTCTTTGAGAAAAAAATTAAAGTTAGGATGAATTCATAATAAAATTCTAAAATTTGGGCAAAAAGGGTAAAGTTTGGACCAAATTTGTAACAAAGTTAAAAATCTAGGCCAAAAGTGTAAATTTTAGACCAAATTTGTAATAAATTTTGAAATCTGGGCCAAAAATGTAATTTTTGAAAGTTGGATGACCTGTTGACCGGGTCAAAGGGTTAAATTGAATACGATTACCGGTATTTGGGACTTAATTGAATAAAAAAAAATATACAAGGACTAAATCGATTATGAGGCCAATATGTAGGGACTTTATTACAGTTTTCCCTTAAAATAACCACAAAATTACATGTGGCAAAATAAATGAAAATATGACATGTGGCAAAAAGATCGTTATTTATTAGGAAGGATTGTTGTAAATGGAACAAAAGTTTATATTTTTTGTCACACACAAAATGTTGGGAATGACTCGTTTGTGCAAAACTCACATAATAAATAGCCTTGGAAAGTTTGTCCCTGTCATTGACAAGCTTTCAAAAGCTATTTAAGATCGGAGTACGAGGATGGGGAGGGCATTTACATCTTTTGCACAAACAAGCAAGTCCCTTTCCCACCTTTTTGAGTGGGACAAAAAATGTAAACTTTTGTTCCATTTATATTTGCCCTATCGTATCCAATGCCAATCAAAACGTAGTACTACAACCTTGTTCTATATATCATGCTTTATAGTTTAGGCTTAAACATTCACAAGTAAATTACGTTTTGATCCTTAAGTATAGCTGATATTTTCAAATTTAGCTTCAAAAAGTTTTCTCTTGCATTTTTGGTCCTCCTTAATTTGAGGTTTTTGTAATGTTTTTTGAGGTTTTAGCACCAAATTTACAAAAGATCAGCTACACAGCCTATACTCATGATCCAAAACTAGTATTTTAATTGGAACAGGAACAGGGACAAAAAACATTACAATAACCTCAAATAAGGGCAAAGTTGCAAGAGAAAACTTTCGGGTCTAAATATGCATAAAAAAGACATACTCAGGGACCAAAAAAGCGATTTACTCAAGTTTCAAAGTACATTGCATAGAGGTTAAAAGCATGTATCACAGATGCCTAAACTTACATGGTATCTGGCGTCCCCAAAGTGGCACCAATCCCTTGTATAACCTAAAAAAAATGTGGCAAAACTAGATGAGAGAACTTATGAAACTTAGAATAAATTATAAAAGGAGTTAAAAAAACAAGTTTAAAATATAAAATAATAACATGGGTGTACCCTAGTACGCCATCAGATCTGACAAATTTCGGGAGCCCATCACCCAAACCCCGGGCAAAACCAGGCTGTGTTTGGACACGAACTTTAACTGCCTCCATGGGACAAAGTGCCACATCAGCAATGACCTCAGCAGATGCGGAACCTGCCAGGTAGATCAAAGTTTTGTACTTGGCAGCATACTCTGGCCCTGCAATGTCAGAGTAATATTTCTTGAAGAACTCATAGAATCCAAACTTGCAGGCACCCTGAGCACTGTAGCCAAGAAGAGTTGGGACCCATCCCTTGAAGAATCCCCTCACACCTTGCTCCTTCAGCAATACCCCAAAACCAGACGAGATGCTCTTGTACTTAACAGGGTCAATCTGATTAATCAAAAAGAAATAATAGTTAGTCATAACCCTCTCAAAACATTGTAATATATGAATCACATTGGGTTATATATCATCTATGGTAAGCTAAGTTGTGAAATGGAACTTAGTTGATCTTGTCCAGATACAAGTGCCAAAGGGTACATGAAATCAACTGTTTGAGTTTGCAAAACTAGCATATGTTGCATAAAAGTATAGAGTTGACCTTATGTAGCACCAAATTAAGATAACAAATCGCATATACTAGTTGGTTTAAAAGAAAAACTAACCCTAAATATGACATTATATGCTACAAAATCACAATGAAGCACTTTCATTTTCATATACATTAGCCTAAGTAACTCTAGCTAAGGGCGACTGATTGGTCCATGGTTAAACGTCCTAACTCCTAATCATCTTTGGAGGATTTCCAATCCTCACCTACAGCATTACTTGCAGCACCTAAAAAACTACTCCATTTTACATCGAATTTCAAATGTAAGGCCATTAAGCGTGATGCATCTTAGCCAACGCATAAGAGAAAATAGAAATGAAATCAAATTATTCACCAGCCGCAAGACAAGCGAATTACATAGATCTAACTTAAAGACGCGCCAAAACCGGATCACCGATTTGGATGAAGTCAAACTACCAAAAGAAAGGGAACTGATTATGACGAAACAGATCGATAAAAAGTAAATTGTTGAATCTGAATACAAAAGACATCATATAGCAGAAAATCATAAAAATGAAGATACGTGAGTTGAGTTGCTACAAAAATCGATTAAACATTCGAAATTAAACACATATACCTGCATGTTACATTTAACGAGATCAAGAGGAGTAACGGTCATGTGAGTGAGACCACAGCTGAGGATCCCACCAACTGTACACGCAGCGTAGAATCGAGGCGAGTACATCTCGATCTTGCCAAAAGGCTCGCTGGGAGAAGCTATCATGAAGTTTTGCTGCTCCTTTGGAGGTGAAGGAGAAGGAAACAGGCTTGGGTTTGAATGATTGATGGATTTGCCCATGAGTAGGCTGGTGGTTGAAGACGAAGAATATAGGAAATTGGGGATGAGAGATTGTCGAGAGTTGTCGGAAAACGCCATGAGCAAGTTGCAGAGAGAGATCGGAGGAGTTGAAATCGATCGAGAGGGAGAATTGACCTCCGATTTCCTCTGTAAATCAAAATGCCAACACAAGGGAAAGTAAGGAAGTCGGGGGGGCTATTATATATTCCGCTTCTCTAGGGGTGGGCGGCCTAACTTTATGGGATGACCAATACAGTGAACCGGAACCGGCTTAAGCCCTAGGCAGCATCCAACAGTCGACTGCAACATGTCAATTATGCCCTTTCATTCCACTTTTTTAATGCTATTCCATGTTCCTTGCAACTAGATTATATTATTACCCGATGCCAATTTTACATTAAAAAGTGGTTTTTATATTTATTTAGAAAATTAGCCCAGATATATTGGTCATTTCTGGTTTATTGTTCGGGTGAGCATGGTTGCTTATCGTTTAGAGTTACCTGAGCAGTCCAGTCATATTCATAATACTTTTCACGTCTCTCAACGGCGGAAGTGTTTGTCGATGATTTCGCAGTAGTGTCATTGAATGACATTCAGGTAGACGAGCGTCTGAACTACATAGAGAGGCTGGTTGTGATTCTCGATAGGAAGGCAAAGACTCTGAGAAACGTTGGTGATTTTATATCACTAATATTATTTAAGTGTAATGGGGTTAATTTGTTGATCAATGTCACTTTGACAATTATCGAACAAATTAGTATGGTGCGGAGTGCACATTTGTTTGCTTTTGTCATTGTTGAAAGTATACTGCTATTTAGAGGTGAAGCCCCTGAACTGACGGGGGTCCGGGGGCAGCGCCCCTGGGAGCGGGGTCCAAGGGGCGGCAGCCCCTGGTGGGGTCCAAGGGGCAGAGCCCCTGGTTGGTAGTTTATGATCTGTATTTTGTTAAAAACACCCGGTTTTGTGATCCTTTTATAGACCCGATTTTATGGTAGTTTATGACAGGTAATATAACCGTTTTTGGACAGGAAGTTATTTATATATAACTACCATATGGTAGTTTTAAGACAGAAAGTTAGTTTTCTGTTATATATGATCAATTTCGGATTCTCTTTTGGGTACAGATTCATAACATCTTCTTCATTCTATATTCTCGAAAAATAGTGAGTTTCATCCGATTAGAGATTTTGAGTGTACCCTCGAAATGCTTTAATCTGAAAGTATTTCACAACTCTCACTGATCCAAGTATATCTATACCCCGAATTTCTAACAACAAACAAGGAAGTGGGTTTAGTAAAGGTGCAGTGGCAGCACCGAAATGGCTCCGAGTGGACGTAGGAGCCTAAAGAGGAGATGAGAGAGCATTACCCTATGTTGTTTGTCGTGCTGGACTTCGAGGATGAAGTCTGATTCAAGTGGGAGAGAATTGTAACACTCGTGTTCCAGGTATTTTTTTTTCATAAAGGCTTAAATTATAATTTTTATTTACAAAATTGGTCCCTACGTAGGGCGTACTTGATGAGTACGTCGGCTGTAGGTCATTTAATGTGGATCGTGGATTCCTTCGAGTACGCAGGGCGTACATGATAGGTACGTAGGGCGTACTCATGCAGACCCTAAACCCTGATTTTTAGGGTTTGGATCATATTTAAACACCTTAATACCCTCAAGGCCTCTTCATAACCAACCTCCACTCTCCCTTTTTCCAGTCATTCGAAATCCCTAGCTATCTTGTGAGGTTCTTGAGCTTTTAGAGTGACTCTTTGTGTGTTTTGGTGCATATTAAAGAAGGAGTCCATTGGAGAGGTGTTGGGAAGTTTGGAGCTTGTGGATCCAGACTTGGTTGTTCATATAACATCTTTTGGAGGTATAAAACTCTAAACTTTATGGCTCCTTAGTTTAGATCTAGATTTGGGTTATATTTTGGTCCCATGACTTTGGATCTTGTTAGTATGAGCTACTCCAGAATCCTTGAGCATCATTTCTAGCCATTTCTGAGATTAGTAACTCATAAAAATCGGATCTTGAAAGGTTATAGTCCACCCATACATGAATTATTGGTCCTTTTAGTAACGTTATGAACCAAGGGTTTGGTTTTGGGCTCTATTAAGCCATACAAAAGCTTAAAGTTGTCGACTTTATCAGTTAAGACCTTATCAAGTTTAAGATCTATGAGTTGGACGTATGGTCTTTAAGCATTAAGAGTTTAATGATGAGTTTTGGGCAATAGAGGAGTACGTCGGGCGTACCATCTTGGTACACAAGGCATAACGGGTTCAGCCTGAGTCCCCCTTCTGTTGAAGACCAGTACGCATGATGTAATAGGGATGTACGCATGGCGTACTTCCAGAAGTCCTTTTGAGCTGTTTTTAGGCATTGGTTCATTATGGGTTTTGGACCATGATTAGTTGGGTCAATTATGGGAAGGGTAAAATGGTCTTTTACCCTTGGTAAGATAGAGCATGATTTGGACCATTGATTATGGGTTATTACCCGGATTATTATTTAGGGTTGATTTTGGATATGTTCGGTGTGAGGAGCAGTGGTGGAAACAACTCGAGTGTGTGATTTGTTATCATCAGATTGAGGTGAGTCTCCTCGTTGTACTTGTGGGTCAAATGCACCAATTCCGGCCCACTGGATTATGTTGTAGGATAATAGTTGTCTTCATGACACTTACTGATATGCATGCATGTGTTTGATGTCTTTGTGACTCTTGCTAGTATGACTGTATGCTTAGCTATAAGGGTTGAAATAGACCCGTACTGGTTACAAGATACCGAAGGAGTCAGAAAGGACTCAAAGAGTCGGAAGGGACTCAGGGGTGAAATCGACCTGTTACAACTTTAGGTTGATATGTATGTTTGATATGTATGTATGATGTGTATGTATGGTATGTGGTATTTTGGGAAGCTCACTAAGCTTCATGTTTATGGTTTATGTTTAAATTTTTTCATGTACTTCCGGTTCAAATAGGAAGGGTCCGACATGATAGCATTGCATCCACAATGTTTAGTATTTATGATTTTGGGATTGTACTTTGATAACTATTTTCCAAAATGTTATACCTTTGATGGTTTTGGTAGATTTAGAAACAAAAATTTTTATCTAGTATTCTTGGGATGTTACAAGATCGTTTTTATGTTTGCAAGATTAGATCGTAAGATCGGGATTGGGATCCTAAGATCCCACAAAACATTATATAAAACGGTAACTCATCATATATAAAACTTTTCCGTATATCATGGTTAAATAACTCAAAAAAAGAAAAGTAATTGGTCGTGTAATGGTTAATGACATAGATAAATAGCTAAAAAGAGTATTAATACTAATTATTTATCATACAAAAATAACAACTCACAACCTTCATGTTATTTTCTTTAACTATAAGGAGGAAATCAATAACAATTCCAAATTTTGAAACTCAAATAAAAAAGTAATTTCTCAATCTCTCAAGAAAAAAGGTTTGAACAGTAAAAGAAAAGAAACTGGAAAAGACTCACATTTATTGTCGAGCTTAAACTATTGAAGGAATAAATTAATAACAAGTCAAAGCTAAATCTCATATTCTATCATTTATAAGGGTAAAATGTAAAAAGGAAAAAAAAAAAAAGAATTATATGGTTGTTGGTTATTATCGATTCAGAAAATAGTATAAGAGTGGGGCAATTCTCGATTACACATTGGGTAAGGAGACCAAGTCAACTAGTAAATAGGTAAAGATAATAAAAGTCGAATCAAAATTTGGCAATTTTCATGGAATGGTGGGATTCGATCAGATCCCACTCCCGATCCTATGAGATCCTGTCTACGATATTACATATAAAACGATCATATTGTGATCCGACAAGGTTTTTATAGGTAGGATCGAAGGAACTTATGATCTTATGATCAATGTTAGGAAACCAGACAATACTTTTCAAGACTCAAAACAAATATGATGCCATTTTCCAAGTTCTGATGACCCTTGTTAGGAAGTAATGCACATAACACACATAACCAAAAGAACACAAATACATAGTATTTACGTGGTTCAGTCAAGGTGACCTGCATCCACAGGTAGGAACAGAATATTTTGTATTCACAAAGTTCTCAAAAAGAGGCTACAATATAATTTAACAGAGACCCACCCTACTTACTAAGGATACAAAAGACACACCAAATGACATAGCACACATCCCTATTTATAGTGAAGGGATCATACCTAAAACGTTAATGAGCCAAGACCATTAGCCCATAGGCCCATGAATGGTGTCAACCAATCACAATCCGACATGTATTAGTTTGCAGAACATTTGTAACACCCTTAATCAGAAAGACCAAGAAAGGAAAGGAAAACCCTAAGTTAAAGGGCCAACTCGTCGAGTCCAAGGAGGAACTCGGCGAGTCCGAGCGGGATCCGGGTCGAGGAGTAAGTGGACGACTCGGCGAGTCGGAGAATGGAGTCGACGAGTCCGGTCTGAAGAGGGAAACCCTAAATCCGGGACTTTGTGCACTATTTAAGCACCACATTCTCTTCCTTAGGGTTCCTTTACAGCACCCCTCATCCAGAACATCGAACCCTAGCCACCATATCCGTTTTTGAGCAAAGATCTAGCCTTGGTGTGGTGATTTGAAGCTTGGAAGAGAAGGAAGTTCATAGTTGTGCAAGAGGAAGCCTTGGATCCAGAGTTGGTGTGACTTTTCAGAGCATTTGAAGGTAAGAAGTCATTATCTTCACTCCTTTGCTCATAGTTCCCTTTTTGTCATGAGATTTGGGGCTTTTATGCCATGTCCTAGAGCCAAATGGAGTTAGAAGCCCAGATCTGAAGTTGCTACTTCAGATCTAAGTGTATTCTGGCCTGGAGAGTCATAAAGTATCAGTCTTGGGGGTTTAGGTGAAGCATGGTTGTCTTAAACCCGAGTATGGAGTGTTTTGGGCCTAGATCTCCTTAGCTACACGTAAAGTTTGCAACTTTACGTGAGGAGTAGGTCTTGGACTCGGTGAGTCAGGTCGCAAAACCCCGAACCCTTCGAGTTAAGACTAGAATCAGTGAGTCGAGAGGAGACTCAGTGAGTTGGACAGGACAGGACTCGGAAATCAGTGGACTCGGCGAGTCGAGTCGCGAATGGAAGGACTCTGAGCATATGAACTCGGCGAGTCAGTAGGCAGACTCGGCGAGTAGGGTTGACCTGGAAGGTTGACTTTGACCAGGACCTTGACTTTGACCAGAGTTGACTTGGTTGACTTTCGGAGGACAGTTAGACTAAGTGTTATATTAATATTGATAGCTCGGGGAGCTAGTGGAGCCGCGGTTCAAAAAATTTGTCGGGCAGCAGCAGAGGGGTTTCAGCAAGTTCAACAAGTGCAGGTGAGTTTCCCCATGTGTGAATGGGTCTACGGCTACAACACCGGCCCATGTAGTTATTGATGGGTTTTATGCATAAGAACAATCCTACGTGCTCATACAAACCCTAATGCTTGGATCTAGGTTTCTCTATTGTACATGCTTTGAATCCAAGACTAATAAACTTAGATCTAACATATTATAAACTGAATTAGGGTTTATAGAATTACCTTTGATTGTTATATAGCAATAACAATCAATTCCTTGCTTGGATTGGCCTTAGAAATCTTAGTGCCTCAAGTGCTGCACCTCTAATGGAGTCACAAACACCATATACAACTTGGATGAAGAGGAGTAGAAAGGAGGCTGCCAAAAAATGACTAGAAACCCTAGAGAATCAGTTGTCCACGTTTTGGGAGCCTAAGGGGTCCTTTATATACTTGTGTGGGCTGCTAGGGTTTCAGTCAAAACCCTAATGGACAACTTAAACTCTAAGCAGCCCATGGAACCTTCTGGATAAGGCCATGGATGAAAATATGATGGGCTTCCATCATAATTTCGTTCACCCCTTATTCCTTTAGCATTCCTTAGCCCAATAACTCAATTATCCAATAATTGCAGTCCAGTCCCCTAAATTTAATTAATCTCTTTTAGCCACAAAATTAATTCATAATTAATTATTGACTAATATTAATTAAACAATATGATTTCTCCTTTAATATATTATTCTCACAATATATTAATAAATCATATTTAAACCTCTCTCTCCTTAATTCATCCTACATATTGCTATGGTGAAGGCAACCCAAAAGGACCATGCTCATAATCGGGTCAAGTACATACCAAAATAGTTATGGACTTAGACACTAATCCAACAGTCTCCCACTTGGATAAGTCTAATAACTATTTTCCGTATGGCTTCAGAACCTGATCAGCAATCGTAGCTTTCAAAAGCCGCTGTCAACTCTGATCTTATCAGATAGCGTGTCCTCTAGATAAGGGATTATATATTCCTCCATTCTCAAGATATCGTATAGACAAAAGACATGAATTTCAATCATTCTCTCTATACTGTTTCCCGACTTCCGATTTATGACGACTGATAACAGACTACAATTTGAACACATCAACTTAGTCCCGGCTTGGCCAAGTGCTTAGGTGTCATCACTAAATCATCGAGAGGCCCAATGATATCGCTTTCATCCCACTTTGGGTAAAAAGAATGGATAAACTTTGACTCAAATGTTCGCTTGCATTTACTGATCGAATCACACACAACAATAAGTTTTATAACACCAAGTTACTGGTGCGTTTACTTATTATCAATGTGTAACCGACCAACAAATAACAACTCACACGTCTCGGTTTCAAGAATATACAATGTTATCGTCTCACTAATCACTCGTGATAAAACCATGAAGTGATCCAAGTGAGCGTGGGTTTAATCCAATACTCTAATCTTATCAAAGCACTCACGAACTCTGCAGCAAACTTGTGCCATGTCTAAACACTTCAGACAATCTACAGACAAATTCATGATAGTCTTTATTCATACCTACTCCCAACGTATGACCGACTGTGGATGTTTGAATAACCTAGTTATTCTGGAAGTCAAAACATGCAAATTGAAACATAACAATAATACTTAATCCTATATGGCCCCAAACTTGTGAGAGTAAATAAAACACTTATATTTAACCACCATATTGATTACTCATTATTATCGTTTACTGTTTCAGAAAATCAACTTATTACTTAAATTACAACAATAGTTGTCCCATGCATAAAGCATGCACACTATGTTTCCTATGGTCCTTACTTTGTGAAATAGATCAATTGAAAAACCTTTTCAATGATGCTCATTTCACAATTTCCAATCCTAATCATTAGTGTAAGAACACAAGGTTCTTTGCTACTATTAGAATATGCTAGATTCTAACACTACAAGAAAAAAGGCCTTTTACGACGCGCAAAATACGACGCTCATTGATCTATGTTACGCAAAGGAGAGTGACATTAGAAAAATGTCATCTCTTCAAAAAAATTTAAGGATAGAAGACACGCATTATTGCGCGCCCTTAAATTAGTGTCTAAAAAAAACACGGAGGGCACCTATAATAAAATGCGCGTCGTCTAAGGATGTCGCTTTATATTTTTTAATGGAACGCGCGTTCTGGGGGAAAGGGGGAAATGAAATTCTGAAAAAATTAAAAACCCCGCCATGCTCTCCTCTACCTTCTTTCAATCGTTCTTATCTCTCTCTCTCTCTCTCTCTCAATCAAATACCAAATCAGCGCTCTGATCATCTCTCCCTTTCTCCGAATCTATCCCTATCTTCTTCTCTAATCCAATTCCCGAAATGGAGTTCAAATCCAACAATATTTCTGAAGACAACAACAACAATCAAGGATGGCAGAAGGTTACTTACGCTAAGAAGAACAGGAAGAATCAGCCTAAGCAGCAGGTGCCTCAACCGAAGGCGCTTCCAAACGGATCCGTTGTCGCTGGTAATGATAATGTCTTCACTGCTATTGAGAAGAAATCGGAGGAGCGTAGGAAGGTTATAGAAGCACAGAGATTGTCGATTTATGATCCTGCTCCTCCTCCGGTTAAATCGTCAAGGAAGAAGAACTACTCCTGCGTAAATCTTTCTCCCTCTTTTTTCTCACTGCTTTAAATACCTTCCTCCATCACCGACGACGCCATATCCGATCATATACAGTCCATCGAGAGAAAATCTAGCAGAAAGCTACTCATCCCCGGAGATTTAGCATGGCGGCATCGTCGGCGAGGGTAGATCTGGACGGAAATACGATAAATCCGTTCACAATATGCATGATTGGTGTCGGTGGATTCATTGGCTCACACTTGTGTGAGAAATTTTTGACGGAGACGCCGCACACTGTCTTGGCGGTGGACGTTTACAATGACAAAATCAAACACCTTCTCGAGGGGCCGGATTCCCTTCCTTGGGCTGGTCGCATCCAGTTCCACCGCCTCAACATTAAGAATGATTCGCGCCTCGAAGGTCTTATCAAGTGCTCCGATCTGGTAAAACCTTCAATTGCATTTCTAGATTTGTTTAATTTATTTTTTGTTTTCAATCCTTGATTTTATTTTGTGTTATTAATCCTCTTGGATCTGCATTTTCATCTTCTTCAATGTAAGAGTGAGGAATTTAGGATGTGAATTTCGTTAAGCTGTTACTTGAATACCTCTAGAATCTGGTCAAAGATATTGTGCGTGTTCCATGCTTGAAGCGTAAAGTACTGAAAGAATCCATTAGAACATGTTGATGGCTGCTAGTACTTTGCGTAAAGTACATTCTTTTTCTCATCTCTCATTAAATGATTGAATTCACCAATCACCATGGAATTCTCCTCTCATGACTTTGGCTTTCTTTGCAGCTGAGGGTGCTGAAAATGGCCTTGAATTCACCATTGTTAGACCTTTCAACTGGATGGGCCCTAGGATGGATTTCATTCCAGGGATTGATGGTCCCAGTGAAGGTGTTCCCAGGGTTCTTGCTTGCTTTAGCAATGTATGTTTCACCATATCACTGAATTTTATCTATTTAATTACTCAATTTAATCGTTATCTGGACTTAAAAAATGGATTCTTTTGTTTCACAGAATCTTCTCAGACGTGAGCCTTTGAAGCTAGTTGATGGTGGTGAATCTCAAAGGACCTTTGTCTATATCAAGGATGCCATTGAAGCTGTTCTTTTGATGATTGTATGTTACTTATTAGTTATTACAACACTCTTAATTTCAATCAAAGATGAATCTCATTCTTGACTATTTTCTTCACAGGAGAATCCTGCTAGAGCTAATGGTCATATCTTCAATGTTGGAAACCCCAATAATGAAGTTACAGTGAGGCAGCTAGCTGAAATGATGACCAAGGTTAGTGAAAAGGGTATTTTGGGAAAGTAAAAGTTTGGTCCTGTCCTAAGTCCTAACATTCCATTTTATTGCATACGCAGGGTGTGTGGGCCTCATTGATGTATGCATTTTTCCCTTCAAATAATCAAAGCCTTTTTTTCTTTTAGTATTAATATGGAACATAAGCTTTTTGTTTCACGTTCTTTCTGAAGCTAAGAAAATAATTGATTCATGTATGGCTGCAAAGGTAAGTTTTGTAACATCTTGTATTCAAGAAATAACAATGTACTTTCCACAAAAAAATTATAAATTATATTCTTTGAAAAAATTGCTAGATTGGTAGGTTTAAAAGTAGAATGTCCTAATAAGAATTAATTTTAAATGTAGAATGAAAATGACAAGTTAATATTTGTCATTGAACTGTAGGTAGACTCGTTTGCTTACCTACCTCCTAACTCAAAGCATCACTTTGAGAGTTATGAATCTTCTACACTTGTTGTATTTGAAAAAAGGTATGTTATTCCTTCTCTTTATTTCATCCTGCATCTGTGTGTGTTATCAATTAACCACAAGGGCTAAAAAGTAATTTAACTTTTGTGTAGGTATGCTTACCTAGAAGATCATATTCCCGAGCCAATTGTTGGCTCCACCAATTAGCAGCCACTTCTTGATACCCCTGGAGACGTATATACTTTTTTAACAATCAACCTAGTAGAATAAGAGTCCACTTTTTTACTATTAATTTTTTTACCAATTTGATGGCCCTAGATGTAAGTAGTCTCTCTCTTTCTCTATCTCCTTTTTTTTAAATAAATTTGGTTCTCATTGTTGGCTTCCGAATAGCTTTTATTAATCCTTGTAATTATATTTTTATCTTTTTTCTATCAGATGTGCATCCTCAGTTCAGTCCTTGATAAGTGCCTAAGGCTGCTTGGTTTTGAGTCGGCAGCACCTTGCGATACCTCTTGCAAACTCAGGTATGTAGCTTTATTATTCCGAATAGCTCTTGTTTTCTAGTATTAGAAGATCATATGTCTTGATTTCATGCATAACAATAGAGAGATATTGTAGCATCTTTAATAGAGCTATGTAGCATTATAATCCTTCAAATGTGATGGAAACATATGAGGTGCAACGAATAAGCAAAGAAAACTCTTAATCCCAATGATGTCAATAATCTTCCAGAAACTAAAAATCTTCATTGTTTGTACGATGCATGATATATTTGCATCCCATGCTATATTATTTAGATGCTTTAACTTTCATTAATTGGTTTGAATGTTGGTGTTTAGTAATTAAACTCAATTTATTCCTCTTTTTATTAACAAATTTTATTTATTCATGATCTTCAGCTATCTTCTGCTTGTGGGCGGCTTGTAATTTCAAGTGATGGAGTCTGGGATACTCTTTCCACTGAATCAGCTCTGGAATGCAGTCGCGGATTGGCTCCGGAATCAGCAGCAGCACAAATTGTCAAAGTACGGAAACAAAAAAATGTCAAATTTGTAATAAAATATTATGCAATGGATTCTATTTTTGTATGACATTAAATTTTATGAAATGGATCATATTTTTTGTATATGATATTTTATTTTCTATTATGATGCATTAAATGCAAATTTAATTTGAAAATTAGTAAATCTATAAAAAAATATTTTTTTAAACATTTAAAATTACGATACGCAAAAATGTGTGTCATCTTCATTTATGACATGGCCTTTCTTGACAGGGGCTTTCTTGATACGCATTGCGTGTCATTAACACGCGCGTCGTAAGGTTACGACACGCGAATGCGTGTCGTCTTCCTTTATGACAGGGCCTTCCTTGATACGCATTGCGTGTCGTAACCGCGCGTCGTAAATGCGCGTCGTCTATAGACGACGCGCAAAAGCGCGTCGTCTCTCTTTATGACAGGGCCTTCCTTGACACGCATTTGCGCGTCGTCTGAGCGTTTTACGACGCGCAATGAGCGTCGTAAAAGGCCTTTTTTCTTGTAGTGTAACATCTTATGCAACGATTCTTTCATAAAGTCATAGCACAAAAGTCACCAAGACTTGGCTAATGAAATTACAAAGTACTTTCTTAGAAATTGTTACAAGACAATTCCATAGACGTGAAGTCTCACATTCAAAGTACATTCCTTTGAACATCCTTCTTGCATAAAGTTTTTCTAATCTAGACACAGAATCTCAATATTCAACTCCCAATATGGAAACATTTCCACATTTGCCATATGACAACTCATTATGAATAGAATCTTATCTATTCATAATAATGTCGATATGGTCCATCCAATACCATACTTCCAACTACTCACATGCGACCAATCCTCAGCGAACTTTGGATCGTCCTTTGATAGTTGTTTAATTATTTTAGTCAAAACCAATTCTAGTCCTTTTTCCCTCTTAATGCGCTAGACATTTGGAAAACTTTAGAATGGTAAAATATTATAACATTTGCAATCAATCCTATACCCGAAGCGTATGGGACACGATGCATAATGTCTTACATAAAGATGTGATACTTTACCAATCTTTTGCCATAATATTTTATGTGTCATGTTCTCACAATTCGAACTATGAAGAGGGATGTCGTAATCATAATCGAATTTTAAGAACACACAATGTATCCTTTGACTGAAAATATTAAAATTTCTCAATCTAAGCTTTAGATTTTGAAACGAAGTATAATATTCTCTCCCTTAATTATATTAAAACAACTTTTCAACCCATGCAACTTTGCAAATTGAATCTTTGATTTTCTATAATTAATATTGCTAACTTGCAATACTTGCCATAATAATCATACAAGCATAACACTTATGCTCCCACTATCATGATGATTATTATCATATAAGCACAACACTTATGCTCCCACTATCTTTGACATGTATTCAGAAAACAAATGAACTTTCAGAAAACAATGCCTATTGAATTTCTGAAATTCATATTTCTAATACAAGATGCTTCGATAAGCCTTTATCTATGCTTCTTAACCTTATACACCTTTGTCTTAGATAGCTCATATGTGTGTTTAAACAATTCAGAACTTATGTTACTAAGTTCCAAATGTTCAAACTAATTGCCAAATCTCATAATTTGATCTATGGAAAGGGATGTCGTAACCATAATCGAATTTTGAGAATATAATTTTCACAATCGCTATCTTCTTAAAATCTCTTTTAGTGAAAGCATTTCCTCATAGTCATTTTCATGAAGGAGGGAATCTTATGACACTTAGATTTTATGGTGTATGAGTTCCTATCCATGTGAATTTGCCAAAACCAAGGTTTGCGACAAATCCAAACTCATATGGACTGAACTTTCTTAATCTTGATTTCTTGCCTTATGGTAGCACGAGTGCCCACCATGTCTTCCAAGTAGTTTAGTAACTTGTCCTTACATATCAATGTACTTTCCATTGACTAAGCTCTAGTATGCATTCAAATGAGAACTCATAGAACTCACATACACAATTAACTCAATTGGAATGGCACAAAAACAAAATAATGTCAGCACGATAGGTTGCAAACCTCAAGTCGTGTGCTAGTGATGATCGATAAGGTATATTCTTGATTTGTTCTTGAAACCTTTCAAGACCATTAAGACTCCCACTGACTCCTTGACATATAAGATTCTCTTGTCAAGAAACATTTCTTGACAAAGCAAATATTCAAGAGTTAGTGTAGTTCTTAGCAAGACAAAACACTTCACAAATTGGTCCTAGTTGGTCTTTGTCTTATCCAAGACATCACAACTTACCAATTTCTAATGTGCAAGAATAAGAAAACTTTCCCAAATTCCACATTTGATGAGTGCTATAAACCTACTTAAGACTTGTCACTCAATGTCACAATCTTGGAGTATGACTCTAAGACTTGATATTGGAACGAAGTATGATTGACTCTTTGATTTAACCATTTCTACAATTCTCGATTCCTCTTCTTAGACATGCAAATGCACTAAGACTCACTTAGAGGATCAATTTAGATATGGTTCTTAATCATTAAGACTTCATCATAAAACACAATAAAAGGTACTCTCCCTTCTTCTTAGAATAGAGAAACTTTTATCTTTCTGCCTTCTTGATTCTTCTTATTCGTTCTGCTATTGATTGAAACTATTTCTGTCAACTCAGAGTTATACTCAATCTTATAAGTATAACCATATTTACTAAACTTTAGTAAATCATGACGAATATCTTTGTCACTCTTGTGGTAGACTTGATCAACGCACAACCTAGTGTACTTGATCTTCCTAGTCCTTCAATTTGACACTTTGTCAAAGAATTAGTCTAAGTTTCCCAAATGTGAAAGTTTTTCATTCATCATACAATACACATTGCATGATTCCAAGTTTCTGTCCAATTGAAACTTGGGCGATGAGAAACTCTCCCTATTTGGTAAACTTTTGATATTTCCACAAATAACATAATTAAGAATCAAATCCATTATTGCTAATAATAGAAACATTCAAACATCAATTTTTCATACATGCCATTGCAAGGTTTCTGTCCTATCCTACCCGTTCGGCTAACGACCCTCCACTAGTCAAGAGTGCGGTGGGTAAGAGTGGATACCCATTCAATCGCCATTTTATAGGCAATTTCCTTAAACACCCCTTATAGACCAGCTTCGTGAATGAGGCCTACTAACGGTAAGACTGACTGTTTACTCATACATATATAATATTAGACTTTTAATGTTATATATAGTATAGGGTGTATTTTACACTTTTAAAATCCTAGGTGGTTTAACTTAGTAAATTTTACTTTTAATTTAATTAAATGTAAACCAAAACTTTATGGATTTATTAAATCACTTTTAATTATACACTTTAATCAATTAATAAAACCATAAGGGTGTGATTTGAACTTTTCAAATTACTAGAGTTTTAGAATTTAACATTTCAAAATTAAACTTATAATCAACTTTTAAATTCCATAACTTGAGGGCAAGTTTTGAAACATTTCAAAACATTAGGGATCAAATAACAAATAATTCAAATTAAACAATTAATTTCATAATTATCTACATTTGACCTAATCTTATTTTAGTCATTAGATAATTACCAAATAATTTGAAATAATCCATATTTATCATATAAACAACCAATATTTAAAAGATTTGAAATTATCTATTGTTTTGGCAAGGATAATCACTAATTTAAGATAAAATTCGGATTTTAACTTCATAAAACAAATTAAGCATCAAGTCCAAGTCAAAACAGCAGCCAAAACCCGAAAATCCCTCTGCCTGACGAACTGACTCGCCGAGTCAGACCTAGACTCGCCGAGTAGGGGTCAACTCGCCGAGTCCAGGTACTGACTCGCCGAGTTGAGTCGGGCAGGGGCCAAAAACTCAATTTTCATCAAATAAAGCAGTTAAGCATCACATACAACTGAAACCAATCAAGGCTCTGATACCACTGATGGGTTTTATGCATAAGAACAATCCTATGTGCTCATACAAACCCTAATGCTTGGATCTAGGTTTCTCTATTGTACATGCTTTGAATCCAAGACTAATAAACTTAGATCTAACATATTATAAATTGAATTAGGATTTATAGAATTACCTTTGATTGTTATATAGCAATAACAATCAATTCCTTGCTTGGATTGGCCTTAGAAAGCTTAGTGCCTCAAGTGCTGCACCTCTAATGGAGTCACAAACACCATATACAACTTGGATGAAGAGGAGTAGAAAGGAGGCTGCCAAAAAACGACTAGAAACCCTAGAGAATCAGTTTTCCACGTGGGGTCCTTTATATACTTGTGTGGGCTGCTAGGGTTTCAGTCAAAACCCTAATGGACAACTTAAACTCTAAGCAGCCCATGGAACCTTCTGGATAAGACCATGGACGAAAATATGATGGGCTTCCATCATAATTTCGTTCACCCCTTATTCCTTTAGCATTCCTTAGCCCAATAACTCAATTATCCAATAATTGCAGTCCAGTCCCCTAAATTTAATTAATCTCTTTTAGCCACAAAATTAATTCATAATTAATTATTGACTAATATTAATTAAACAATATGATTTCTCCTTTAATATATTATTCTCACAATATATTATTAATAAATCATATTTAAACCTCTCTCTCCTTAATTCATTCTACATATTGCTATGGTGAAGGCAACCCAAAAGGACCATGCTCATAATCGGGTCAAGTACATACCAAAATAGTTATGGACTTAGACACTAATCCAACAGTTATGAGTAGGAAGACCCGGGGGTTAGCCCTAGGCACAATATGCTAGTGTGATATTCAGGACGAGGTCCAGCGTAGCGGGCGGGTGCCTAAGGAATGGTTTGCATGATAGTTATACGTGTTGTCTGTGTGATACATGTATGTGCCTGGTAGGCAGGTGAGCATGGACGGGGTTCCATGACTCATCAGTTACAGGACATGGGCGAGGCCCAAGATAGGCGAGGCCTTTAGAACAGGATTCGCTGGTATATGTTTAGCGTATGTGTTGCGTTATGTTTATGTGTTAGAATATGTTGGCGGGCGAGGCCCAGTGATAGGCGAGGCCTAAGTGAAACATATCTGTATCCGAGCGGGGCTCGAAGCCAGGCGAGGCCTGGAGCGGCGGGGGTGTTGTAGCGGGCGAGGCCCGAGGTAGGGGGTGAGGCCCAGACTAGCGGGCGTGGCCCAGTATGTGCAATATGTGGTTATGCATGGTATATGGTAGGTTGGGGAACTCACTAAGCTTCGTGCTTACGATTTTCAATTTTGGTTTCAGGTACTTCCGGTAGCGGAGGGAAGAGTTTGGGGTGATCGCATGGCATACACCATAGAGTAGACAGCCTGGGAATGTTTTACTCTGATAATGAACCTATGTTTTGGAAAGTAATACTCTAATTATGTTTTGGATGGATGATTATGCTTTAAGTAATGTTTTATTAAAAGAAATTTTTAGTCTTAAATTTTGGGACGTTACAAGTTGGTATCAGAGCCTTGGTTTGAGGGATTCGGACGTACTCTCGGGTGTGTCTGAACTCAAACTAAGGAATTGGTATATAAGTTTTCATAAATGAAAAGACAGTTTTGTAAAAAGAGTTTGAGTAAGAAACAGTTTTTGAAAAGAAAAAAGAATTCAGAAAGAAAAGAATTTTGAAAAGAGAAAAGGGGTGTGGTGCATGCAATCAGCCGAGCTCAAGTAAGTACCCCAAAATACCCATACAAGTTATGTTATGATTATCAACTAATAGAACAGCATGCTAGATTAGGACTAAGGATCTATGGAGGATGCTTTATGTGCCTGTTATATGTGCTTTTGAGCTGCATGATAGTGCTGGTTAGACAGTAGTAGGATAGCCTGTTTAGGTTATGCCTGAGTTTATGAGTTTGTGTTGCATGCTAGTTTAGATTCTTGATATGATATTATGTTTGCTTGAGTATGTTATGGTTAGATTTTCCCTTATCTGAATGTTGCTTGCTTTGTGCATTGTGGGATTCCGAGTGATGGGAGTTAGCCATTAGGTGGATACGTCACATCACATGTGATCAGGGTTGAATAATCTCAGAGTGTTGGATTTGGCCCTATTGCGCAGCTCTTGTTCGAGTCCAACCGTTGTAGGGACGAGTCTTTTACTCGAAGGATTATCTGAGACTCGTCACATGTGATGGTATTCAGGTGATGGCTAATTGGCATCACAAGGAGGCCTTCAGCAGCTGAGGACAGGTTTGAGTTGAGTCAGAGGTTTCCATAGGGTAAGCCTAGGATGAGTTAGTCCTGGAAGCAGTAGTAGTAGAAAAGGGACCTGGTGGAGTCGAAGCAGTTCTTGAGGAAAGTACAGATAGATGTGGAAGGTAGTATGGGCCCGTACTACTAAAAGCAGAGGATCCGTACTCGATTCAGGAAAGGCCGAGACAAGACCGGGAACCTGGTAGTGCGTGTGTTTGGTCTCGCAGCGGTGATAAGTATTCTGATAAGTGGATGTATTATATTTTCAACATGGTGACGTTGCGAGAGAGACCAGTGGGTGGATCAGGCGCCGGAGAGGGATCTGGCTCGGGTTCAGGAGCCGAGCAGCTCGAGAAGCGAATGAGGGAGTTGATATCAGCTGAAGTTACGTGCAGTATTCTAGATCAGACTCCTGTGATCTTTGGCACGGTCAAGGAGGGTATACTGGAGATTTTGGATGAGAGGTTGGGAGCCTTCCGTACTGAGATGATGGCTTTGATGGGAGCACGTACTTTGACATTTCGAGAGTTCAGGGCTTGCGGGGCACCAGATTATCATGGGGCTAGGGACCCCATCGCTAGCTGCAGATGGTTGGCTGATGTTTCCAATGCATTCCGTACGAGTCGGTGTCCCGAGGGGGACAAGGTCAGACTCGCTTCCTGTCTTCTGAAGGACAGAGCGAGGGATTGGTGGGAAGAGATTGATCATGCTTTGGGTAATGATGTCGCGTTGGACGTGATGACATGGAGTGATTTTTCAGCCAGGTTCAAGGCTGAGTTTTCACCGATTATTGAGGTGCAACAGTTAGCACGGGAGTTCCAGGATTTGACGCAGACTACTGAGACTGTGGCGGAGATCACCGCCAAGTTCAGGGAGAGGGCCCTTCTTGTTCTGCAGTATGTCACGGATGAGGAGATGAAGAAGGCCCGATATCACGAGATGTTGAGGGATGACATTAGGCAGTTTGTGAGCAGGTCCAGCTGCAAAACATTGGAGGATATGATCGCGCGAGCCAGAGAAAGGGGAATTGATTTGGAACAGATCTAGAAAAGGAAGCCGGACGAGATTTAGACAGTCACGGGTTTGGGCAAAAGGCCCAAGGGATCGGATTCAAGATCGAGGGATTATCAGGACCGCAGCCGGTGCGAGAAGTGTGGCAGGGCGCACGGGGGTGCGTGTAGGAGTGGTAGCGGTGGTGAGTTTGGCTGCTTCAAGTGCGGTCGGACGGGGTCATTTTAGTTGGGATTGTACTGCGACCACCACTAAGGGATCCGAACTGATTCGTTTTCACTGCAATCAGCGGGGCCACAAGAAGTCCCAATGCCCCAGTTTACTTCCGGCAGGACGGGTGATGGCACCTGCCCCTGCAACTTTGAGGATCACAGACGGCCGTCAGGGTTGTGCAGAGGCGCTTGCGGTAGGAGGCAGGGCTTTTCAGATGACTACCTTGGAGGCGCGAGCAGCATCGGACGTTGCAGGTATGTGACTTCCGTTTTCAGTTCTTTATTTGTGCATGATTATATTGTTATGGTTTTGCATCATTATTGGTATGAGTATTTTAATTTTGTGTGGCTTGCTTGTGATCAAGTTATATTCCATTTGCATACCTTGGATATTTGAATGGGAGTTAATGAATGTGCTCTATTGGAGAAGGTTACTTAGGATGCAGTAACTGTAGCATGCCTAGGAGGGACTTGGTATGTCTCGCTAGTTCGGAACTGTATAGTTTTAGAAATGGACTGGTTAGATCCCTAGCTATGGTAAGCTTGGGGTTCCTCAGTAGATTGATTATGGAATGGGAGCAAGGATTGGGATTTCTTTTCGAGCATTGAGCAACAAAGTGTAAGCAGGATCGAAGTGGGGGAGAATCCTTCTAGTGTACAAGGGTAAGAGCACGCAGATCCAGAATAAGTACGCGATCTCTGAGAAGGAAAAGAAGTAGTACATCATTTGATGGATTGAGGAGTTTAAGGTTGGGAGTTTGAGAAACTCCCCATCAGTTAGTACGTATAATGGTGATGGTTAGTACGTGGTTGGGAATTCAGGTTGGAGGATCACCTGTAGGACTCGAGTGAGTCGGAATGAAGATCTTGAGGATAGATAGCATGGGATGCTTTCGTGTTAGTAGTCAGTGGCAGAGGCAACATGTAAAGCATGGTAGAGCGGCGGGAGAGCCGCAACTTCCTCTAGCAGTCAGAGATGGAAGGTGTTGTAAGACTACGGGTAAGCCGTAGCATTCCATAGTAGCTTCGTTTGCGGAGTTGGGGCGAGGCCCTTATCTCTTAGTGATCAGATAGGTATCAGGGATGGGTAGTGGATGAGAATAGTAGGGAGCTTGCCTGTATAGCCCTAGAGAGGTGAGACATTGGGAGAGGCCGCTCCAGGATGTAGTTGGGTGAGACTCGTAGGCGAGGCCCGTATGAGAGTAGCAGTATAGGTGAGACCTGAGAGCAGGGTTGCTCAGTAGTATGGTTGGGTGAGACCCGTGGGCGAGGACCGTGCGAGAGTGGTTAGACAAGTGAGATTAGAAAGATAGAGGCGGATGAGACCCGTGGGCGAGGCCCGTGAGTTTTAGTAGCACAGGTGGGACCTGGTAAGGACCTTAGTGTCAAGATATGGGATCAAGGATCCCAGGATGGTAGTGCCTGAATTGCAAAATCGATTGAGCGGTTATAGGTAGTTGAAGTTTCTTCGAAAGTCGCCGAGAGCGACTAGGAGTTGTGTTGGGGCTAGCGACCGGTGGGAGCCGGTAATCCAGATACTGATAGATTGGTAGGGACCAGGGTGGTCTCGATTCATCCAGAAGGCAGATAAGGAATGACACAAATTTTTAGTCAGTAGCAGTGCTGGTAAGCAGTCTATGGTGGAATCCAGTTAGCTGATTGAGGGGTGCTCGACACCAAATTATGGTAGAGAAAAGCGTCCAGTGGATACTGGCGGTAATGACCCGTACTAGAAGTAGCGGGAGTGATGGAGCTGGTGAGGGATAGAACCTTCACAGTGATAGAGGAAGTAGTGGGTTGGAACGTTGCCGGAAATCGCACAAGGAAAGAGAGGGGTGAATCCCCAGGGTGTTTAACATGAGTACTTGGGGAGTACCAGAGGGTTTTTCAGTTGAGTAAGTTGTGTTTCTAGGATGACCAGGGTTAGGGTGAAGCCGAGGATACTATTCAAAAAGATTAAGGGTTGTCAGGATGACTGGGCAAAAGGCTAGCGAAGGTAGGAAGCTGGTGTGGGATTAATAAGTAGAGTACAGAAAGCAGATTGCGGGGCAATTGGTTGTAGAGAAACTTCGAGGACGAAGTTTAGTTTAAGCGGGGGAGAGTTGTAACACCCTTAATCAGAAAGACCAAGAAAGGAAAGGAAAACCCTAAGTTAAAGGGCCAACTCGGCGAGTCCGAGCGGGATCCTGGTCGAAGAGTAAGTGACCGACTCGACGAGTCGGAGAATGGACTCGACGAGTCCGGTCTGAAGAGGGAAACCCTAAATCTGGGACTTTTGCACTATTTAAGCACCAGATTCTCTTCCTTAGGGTTCCTTTACAGCTCCCCTCATCCAGAACATCGAACCCTAGCCACCATATCCGTTTTTGAGAAAAGATCTAGCCTTGGTGTGGTGATTTGAAGCTTGGAAGAGAAGGAAGTTAAATGTTGTGCAAGAGGAAGCCTTGGATGCAGAGTTGGTGTGACTTTTCAGATCATTTGAAGGTAAGAAGTCATTACCTTCACTCCTTTGCTCATAGTTCCCTTTTTGTCATGAGATTTGGGGCTTTTATGCCATGTCCTAGAGCTAATTGGAGTTAGAAGCCCAGATCTGAAGTTGCTACTTCAGATCTAAGTGTATTCTGGCCTGGAGAGTCATAAAGTATCAGTCTTGGGGGTGTAGGTGAAGTATAGTTGTCTTAAACCCGAGTATGGAGTGTTTTGGGCCTAGATCTCCTTAGCTACATGTAAAGTTTGCAACTTTACGTGAGGAATAGGCCTTGGAAGAGTGGATCTACAGTTTGGAGTCCCTGCATGACTCAAAAATCCTTTGAATGTATAAAGGACTGAATGGACTCGGCGAGTCCTTCGAGTGGACTCGGCGAGTAGTATGAAGATTAGGAGAAACTCGACGAGTTGGATGAACAACTCGGCGAGTCTGTTGAAGTTTGCCTTGGACTCGGCGAGTCTGTTCTTGGACTCGGCGAGTCAGGTCACGAAACCCCGAACCCTTCGAGTTAAGACTAGTATCAGTGAGTCGAGTGGAGACTCAGTGAGTTGGACAGGACAGGACTCGGAAATTGGTGGACTCGGCGAGTCGAGTCGCGAATGGAAGGACTCTGAGCATATGAACTCGACGAGTCAGTAGGCAGACTCGGCGAGTAGGGTTGACCTGGAAGGTTGACTTTGACCAGGACCTTGACTTTGACCAGAGTTGACTTGGTTGACTTTCGAAGGATAGTTAGACTAAGTGTTATATTAATATTGATAGCTCGGGGAGCTAGTGGAGCCACGGTTCAAAAAATTTGTCGGGCAGCAGTAGAGGGGTTTCAGCAAGTTCAGCAAGTGCAGGTGAGTTTCCCCTTGCGTGAATTGGTCTACAGCTACAACACCGGCCCATGTAGTTATGAGTACGAAGACCCGGGGGTTAGCCTTAGGCACAGTATGCTAGTGTGATATTCAGGACGAGGTCCAGTGTAGCGGGCGGGTGCCTAAGGAATGGTTCGCATGATAGTTATACTTGTTGTCTGTGTGATACATGTATGTGCCTGGTAGGAAGGTGAGTATGGGCGAGGTCCCGTATCTCACCAACAGCAGAGTATGGACGGTGTTGCATATCTCATTAGCAGAAGAGTAGGGGCGAGGCCCAGGTTACGAAAGAGTGAGTGTGGGCCGGGCCCGTATCTCACTATCAGTTGGAGCGTGGACGGGGTTCCATGACTCATCAGTTACAGGACATGGGCGAGGCCCAAGATAGGCGAGGCCTTTAGAACAGGATTCGCTAGTATATGTTTAGCGTATGTGTTGTGTTATGTTTATGTGTTAGAATATGTTGGCGGGCGAGGCCCAGTGACAGGCGAGGCCTAAGTGAAACATATTTGTATCCGAGCGGGGCTCGAAGCCAGGCGAGGCCTGAGGTAGGGGGCAAGGCCCAGACTAACGGGCGTGGCCCAGTATGTGCAGTATGTGGTTATGCATGGTATGTGGTAGGTTGGGGAACTCACTAAGCTTTCGTGCTTACGGTTTTCGGTTTTGGTTTCAGGTACTTCCGGTAGCGGAGGGAAGAGCTCGGGGTGATCGCATGGCACACACCATAGAGTAGACAGCCTGGGAATGTTTTACTCTGATAATGAACCTATGTTTTGGAAAGTAATACTCTGATTATGTTTTGGATGGATGATTATGCTTTAAGTAATGTTTTATTAAAAGAAATTTTTAGTATTAAATTTTAGGACGTTTCAACATTCATCCTGGTGACACATCATAATGGCACCTCATGATCCATTGTGACACATCATAATTCAAAGAGGGGCCCATCAAGATCCACAGTAGCACATCATGTAATAATCCTTGAGCATCTTCAACTTATGAGCATCCTTAGAAAATCTAGAGCATCATAGTGAACATCACAACATAAGTGGCACATCAGGGATACCATGACACATCAAGAAACACAAGTGGCACACCTTACACCAAGATGACATATCTTGTGCAAGGAATGGCACACCTTCTGCAGAGGGTGGCACATCTTCCCCCAAGATGGCACACCTTCCTCTATGTTTGCAATCCTTATTCATAAATGGATCATTTTCCTTTAAGTTATCGCATATTCTTTCTATTTGGCACATCTTCCTTCTAGTTGACACACCTCCTTCATAAATGGCACACTTGCATCCTAAGGTGGCAAACCTTGCTTATAAGTGGCACACATTGTCTCCATAGTGGTGCATCTAAGCATAGTATGACACATTTAGTGTTGGATTAATGTCTAAGTCCATAACTATATTTGGTATGTACTTGACCCGACCCGGCATGGTCCATTTGGGTTGCACTTCACCGACACAATTTATATGGATAATCTTTTGAGAATAGTATATTTATGATTATATTAATATATTATAAGTTCTAATATATTAATATGGAATCATATTATTTAATTAGTATTGATCAAGAATTAATTTAGAATTAATTAAGTGATCAAAATGAACTAATTAAATATATGGACTCTTAGATATATGTGTGTGATGGGCCAAATTCATTTAGGTTAGGCTAAGCTTTCATGGATAGTCCATGGAGTGTTTAACCCATGGATCATATGAAATGAAAGGTCATGGGTTTAACCCTAGTCTTCACACTATATAAAGATGTCCTTGGTTGGTGAAATTGGCACCAGTGTGGATACACTAAGAGGGCTAGCCGATTTCACTAGAGAGAACCAAAGTATTCTTATTCTTAAAGTCTTGCAAGGTGTTTGGTGATTTGTGATTCCACTTGAGGCTTCCACACTATTGGGGCTAAGCTCTTAAAGCTTGAAAACATCAAGCTACATCAAAAGGTATGTCACCTAACTAGTACTTTGTAGTATAAGAGCTTCATAATATGCTAGTTAGGATTAAAGCCTTGGAAAGTTCTTATTTGCATGTATGATAGAGAAAACATAGATCCAAGGTTTATAGGGTTGCATGTACACCATAGGAGTGTTAGAATGCTCAGAACCCAATAGTGGTATCAAAGCCTAGGCTTGTTTTCTTGTTACACTTGCAAAATTGGCTGAAAAATCGAATTTTTATGCTGCCTACTCAACAGACTCACTGAGTCCATAAAGGGACTCGACGAGTCCAAGGCAAAATGCATCCAATTCGCCGAGTTTGTTCTTGCACTCGACGAGTTGGACCCCCAGACATCATATATTCGACTGTTTTTGCTGGAATTGGACTAGGAACATTACCCTAAGATGTTTTTGGACTTATAAACTTGTTTTTGATGTGGTAATATTCATGCTAATCCAATTTCAAAGATAATTGTCAATAGATTCATGTTTTGTATTAGTTTAAAAGTTATGCTAATTACATGAAAAAGTTTGATGTGTATTATCTTTGTTCATATGAGTTGCTTAGATTAATAGATAAGTTAATTGAATAGTTGTTTTCAATCCATTTTAATCTAAAAGTTGATTCTAAAATGTGTTTGTGTAATTTGTCCTCAAGTTACATGAAAAGTCACATTTAAGTTTCTTAAAACTCATAAAAATTATCATAGGTTACAAAATGAAGAGTCTTGTTCTCATTAAATGGTTTTATGACTCCATAACTTGTCCTCAAGTAGTGGAGGTTTAAGAGTCTCTTCATTAAATAAAATATGTGTAACCTTAGTTAATCTCATAAAGCTTCAATAAGTTATGAATTATGAAGAGTCACTTTCTTAATTAGTTTAAAGTCTTCCATAACTTGTCCTCAAGTTATGGAACTTGAAGAGTTTTTTTTTTAATTAAAACTACTTTAAACACATAAGTTATGGAATAGAAAAGTTTTGAAAGTTACAAAACTTGCCCTCAAGTTTTGGAATTTGAAAAGTTTTCTCTTATGAATACTTTAATTCCAAGTTAGCCCTTAGAATTTTAAAAGTTAAAATTCAACCCTTATACTTTATAATATTATAAGTTAATAATATTTCTATATATGTATAAGAGTAAAGTCAGTCTTATCGTTAGTAGGCCTCATTCACGAAGCCGGTCTATAAGGGGGGTATAAGGTTACTGCGTATAAAATGCCAGTTTAATGGGTGTCCACTCTCACCCACCGCTTCCTTGACTGGTGGAGAGTCGTTAGCCGAACGGGTAGGACAAAGACTATAAATTCTCCCTTCATTAAAAGTATTAATGATAAATACTAAGTAACTAAACCTTTTATAAATACCCAATCTTAGTTACTTAGCAAAAATATGAATAAGGTGCTAATCCATGAAATTACACTTTGCACTTTGTTTAAGTCGGTTAGTGGAGCGTGTGTGGTTAATCGGCACACTAACTCGTATTTAACAAGGTAGGAAAAGGGTAACTTAATGTTTATCATAGTATCGATGGAGCGTGTGTGGTTAACCGGCACATCGATTGAGGGGTAAACACTTAAGGGTACCAAGTAATTTGCATGGTTACTTCACACCTTGTTTTGTGATCCTCGGCATCCCAGTCACAAAACCTGAAGGGCACACTCGAGATTAAAACATGCCATTGAAAGTTCAATGAATCTCAAAGATCTAGGAGTTTCAAATCCAATTAAAACCTAATAAATTATTTCATTTTTCATGGTGGAAATTGTTGAATTGTCGTTCACCTACCTTCAAATATTCTATAGCTTGGATTAAGGCATCCCTCTTCCAAGTTATAAAATATTGTGTTGGGTACTAGCCTTAATATTTCATATTGTGTGTTATATTAAGGACTTTAAATCAAATATCTTGAATATCTCCCAAAAGATGTCTAGTTCAGACATCTATGATCTTCCCAAATCTCTCGAAACTTCATTTCCTCCACCTACTCCAATTATTCTCCCTAACCCACAAGTTCAAGGTCACTCAAGCCCTATTAGTAAGCGAGGTCTATGTGTGATTACATATTGGAGATGAAGTCACATACTGACAAGCCGAGAGAGTTTGATGTCAAAGTCTCGAGAAAGTTAGTGGTTCAATCACTTTCTAAGTCACATAGTGAGTTCCTTTGGGACTCCTATGAAACAGACTATGACAAGACCCTTAATGATCTTATGCATTTGCTTGGTGCTGCTGGATCAGCAATGATTTGGAAGGATAGTAAAGAAAATTTGATTAGAAGATCGACTTCCGAAAGCTTTATGGACATTGAAAATGGTGACACTGGAAATCTAGAAAAAGCATTCTCTTCCCAATGGAAAGGGATCGGCCATAGTCAACTCGGTTGACCAAATGGTAAAGAGAAAGGCTAAGTTTGAGATTATCCCATGTACCATTCCCAAAGGATCCATATGGTTCTATTGCCAAAAAGGAAAGGGCATTGGTTGCGAAGTTGCCAAATTTACTTGAAAGATCATAAGGCTGGTAAGTCAATAAGTTTGACTCTACTTCAGGTAAGGTCCACTATCAAACTCTTTTAAGTTTCTATTCTGAGATTCTTATTACATGATGTGACTGGGTCACATGTTGATGGTTTAAGAACCAAAGGAAAAAAATGAAGGAAACTTAAAGAAAGAGTATGTTGAATCTGACTGCGAAGATGGATTTTTATCGCTTGATTGAAGATCAAATTTTTGAGCTACTTCTTAGGAGTTATGATAGATTGTTAGGACACATGTAATAACATAGTTTTCATTTCAAATTGCATTGTAAGGAAAAAGTTTTTCCGTATTTTATAATAGATAAAAGTTTTTTTACTTTATTATATTTCCTTACAATGACATTCATGAAAACTTGATGTTTGTATGTTTATAGCAATATTGGAAATATAAATTTGATTCTTTCATTTGTGGTAGTGTCTAGATTTACCAAATAAGGAAATATTCTCATCACCCAAGTTTCAGTTGGACCGAAACTTTGAATCATACAAGGTGTTGAGTGTGATGTGTGAGAATTTTCAACTTTGGAAAATTAAGACTAGTTCTGTGTTTACATGTATATGTGACTCAAGAGAAGGACTAAGGGATCAAGTACACTTTCTTGTTCACTTGTCAAAGTCCACCACAAAAGCTGGATAAGACTATTCGTCATGATTTACTAATGTTTAGTAAATATGATTATACTTACAAGCTTAAGTATAATTCTGAAATATTGAAAAATTTTCAATGTATGACAGAACGAATAAGAAGAATCAAATTAGGCAGAAGGATAAAAGTTTCTCAAATCTGAAAAGATGGGAGAGTACTTTAGTATCATGTTTTAAGATCATCATAATGATTTTGAGACCTTATCACAATTCATCCTCTAAGTGTATTCTGATAGTTAAGAAGAGGAGTTATGAATTGTTGAAATGGTTAAATCAAGAAAATGATTCATACTTCATTCCAAAAACAATTCTTAGAGTTATACTCTAAGATTGTAACTTGAGTGACATGTCTCTAAAAAGGTTTAGAACACTTGTCAAATGTAAGAGTAAAAGTTTTCTACTCTTGTACATTTGAAATTGGTAAGTTGTGATGTTTTGGATAAAACAAAGACCAACTAAGGCCAATTGTGTTAGGTGTTTGTCTTGATTAGAATCCACACTATCTCTTGAATATTTGGCAAGAAAGTCTTATAGGTCAAGGAGACAGTGGGAGTCTAAAAGATCCTAAAAGGGTTTCAAGATGTAATCAAGAATAAAACCTGTATTTCATCACTAGCACACAACTAGAGGTTTACAAGCTATTGTGTTGACAATTCTGTGCCCATTCCATTTAAGTTGGCTGTACATTTGAGTTCTACATGTTCTCAATTGTTTGCATAGCTACTTGGAAGCAATGGCAGATCCTTGAGCTGCCAGGTGGCAAGAAGTTAAGATTACACAAGTTCAGTCCATATGAGTTAGGATTTGTCACTAACCTAGTCTTGTGATTTTGGTTTTGACAAATTCACATGGATAGGAACACTTACACCATAAAATCTAAGTGTCATAAGGTTTCTCTTCGATTCATGAAAATGATGGTAAGGAAACTCTTTCACTAAGTAGATTTTAAGTAGATAGCAATTGTGATATTTGCAGTTCTCAAAGTCGTTAGTAGAGCGTGCGTGGTTAACCGGCACACTAACATTGACTTATGAGAAATGGCAAAAGGTCTAAACAATTGAGACTATGATTACATCATCCCTTTTCATAGTTCTGAAATTGCTTAGACACACCTGTGAGCTATCTAAGAGAGGTGTATGAATTTGATAAAGTCTTATCAAGGCAATCTAGTATCAGAAATCTGAACTTTGGTAAGAAAGTCAATAAAGTATTGTTTCTCCTGGAAGTTCAACTGATTTTTGAGTACATGTCAAAGCTAGTGGGAGCATAAGTGTTAAGCTAATAATCATCATGTTAGTGGGAGCATGATAATTATGATAAAGGTTGCAAGTTAGCAATGTTAATTATAGAAAACAAAAGGTCTCAATTGGGAAAAAGTTGTTTTTCTATAATTAAGGGAGAGGAAATTATACTTCATCTCAAATCTAAAAGCTTAAATTGTGGTTTTTAATCGTATTTAGTCAAGAATATATATGAATTTCATGTTGGAAGGGCTCAACATAAGGAAATTCTATATATGGGTTCATTATTTGCGTTCTAAAATTCGATTATGATTACGGTATCCCTTTTCATAATCTGATTATGAGAACTTGGCAAATAGAAATGGAAATATTATAGCAAAAGACTTGTTTAGTCTTTATGTGAGACATCATGAATCGTGTCCCATATGCTTCGGATATAGGATCGATTACATGTGCTATATTCATCCTTTCTAAAATTTTCCAAATGCCTAGGGCATTAAGAAGGGAAAAGGTCTAGAATTGGATATGACTAAAATAATTAAGCAATTGTTGAGGACAATCTAAGGTTTACCAAAGATTGGTTACTCAAGGACAGTTGGAAGTATAGTGTTAATTCTGGAAGGACCATATTGACATAATCTGTAAGGAGGCAACTCTTGTTTAGAAGTGATAGTCAAAATGGAATCTGGAAATGTTTCAAAGTTAGAAAGTATTCAATCTGTAAGATTAGGAAATTTAATGCAAGAAGGATGTTTCCAAGGAGGTGATCTCCTTTGGAATACTTTGTAATGATTGTTGCCAAGTCTTTGTGAATTTGTGCATAATCATTACAAGAGGATCAATGCATATAAGTTTAGAATCTAACAGATTTCAGTAAATGGAATGAATTTGGAATTCTTGCATTTGCAGTAAGGAATTGGGACTGTGAAATCAGAATCATCAGAGTTATGTTCAACTGGTCTATTTCGCAAAGTAAAGATCATAGACAAACATAGTATGCATACTTGGTGTGTGGCATGACTAGTGTTTAGAAAACATAGTGTACATGCTTGGAGCATGGGACAAATAGTGTTTTAATTCAAGTATAAAGTTGATAAAACCAAAACAATGAATAATGAGTAATCAGTATGGTGATAAATAGAAAGTGTTTTATTTATATTCATAGGTTTTGATACCATATTAGATTCACTTATTCATGTGTTTCACTTTGCATGTTTTGACTTCCATAATAACTAGGTTATTCTTACGGAATGACTAAGTTATTCAAACCATCCATAGTCGGTCGATATGAATCAAGACTGTCATGGGTTGGCTTGTAGAGGTCCAAGTTGGTGGACAAAGTTGTGCTACAACACTCATGAGTGCTCATAAGTTCTGAGTATTGGATTCAACCTGCGCTCATTTGAATCACTTCATGGATTTTATCACGAGTGATCATGAGACGATAATATATTATATTCTTCAAACCTAGAGATATGAGTTGTTACTATGCGTTGATAGTACATTGATTGCCCGAAAATGCATTGGTAACTCGATGTTATAAAACGTGCCTTTGTGTATGATTCAACAAGTAGCAGAACAAGCCATATGAGTCGAAGTTTATCCATTCCTTTTACCTTTGGGATAAAAGCGATATATGTGGGCCCCTTAATGATTTAATGATGAAATATATGAGTGCTTGGCCAAGCCAGGACTGATTTGATTTGTTCAATTAGTCAGTCGTCATGAATCGGAAATCGGGAAACAACAAATGGACTGAGAGAATGATTATAATCCATGTCCCAGTCCATATGATATCTAGAATAGAGGAATATATGATCCCCTATCTAATGGACAAGTCATTGACAAAGGTCAGAGTTCGTTGACAAGATCAGAGTTCGACAACGGCTTTAAGAGCTACGATTGCCAGTTAGGTTTTGAAGTCATATTCAATAATATTTTTAGACTTATCCAAGTGGGAGACTGTTGGATTAATGTCTAAGTCCATAACTATATTTGGTATGTACTTGACCCGACCTGACATGGTCCATTTGGGTTGCACTTCACCGGCACAATTTATATGGATAATCTTTTGAAAATAGTATATTTATGATTATATTAATATATTATAAGTTCTAATATATTAATATGGAATCATATTATTTAATTAGTATTGATCAAGAATTAATTTAGAATTAATTAAGTAATCAAAATGAACTAATTAAATATGGACTCTTAGATATATGTGTGTGATGGGCCAAGTTCATTTAGGTTTGGCTAAGCTTTCATGGATAGTCCATGGAGTGTTTAACCCATGGATAATATGAAATGAAAGGTCATGGGTTTAACCCTAGTCTCCACACTATATAAAGATGTCCTTGGTTGGTGAAATTGGCACTAGTGTGGGTACACTAAGACGGCTAGCCGATTTCACTAGAGAGAACCAACGTATTCTTATTCTCAAAGTCTTCGAAGGTGTTTTGGTGATTTTTGATTCCACTTGAGGCTTCCACACTATTGGGGCCAAGCTCTTAAATCTTGAAGAAAGCAAGCTACATCAAAAGGTATGTCATCTAACTAGTACTTTATAGTATAAGTGCTTCATAATATGCTAGTTAGGATTAAAGCCTTGGGAAGTTCTTATTTGCATGTATGATAGAGAAAACATAGATCCAAGGTTTATAGGGTTGCATGTATACCATAGGAGTGTTAGAATGCTCAAAACCCGACATCTAGATCATATATGACACATCTATGCTCTGGGATTCTCTATTCCACTCCCAAGTGCTCCATATTGGGTTTTTATTCAAAATTAGTTTCAAAAACATGATATTTAGCAACGGAAGACTTAATATTTTGAATAACATAAAACAAGTTAAAATCCCCTAAGGATCATCTTGCAAGTAGTAGAAAGATTAAACACCAACCAAAGAAGAGATGAAGAAATAACAACCTTTGTAGTTCTTTGGGTCCTCTTGGGAGGCTTGGAAGTTGATGAAGAATGATGAACTTTTAGAGACACCATCAATGACTCAACTTGATGTAGAATTCTAGTTCTTTATATAAAACTCTTAAGCTTTGAACCAAACCCAAGTATGGTTCAAAGAGAGCAAAAGGCAAGCAATAATTCTTCAAGAACTCAAAGCCATAGAAGAAATGAAGAGGGAGGAGGTGCTCCCGGCCATGCATCAAGAATAGAAGATCGAAAATGCAAGCCTCAAGTATATTTTCTTAAAGTGAAGTCTTTAACCATTAGGTTCATTCACTTTTAGACAACCATGTCACTATGTCATAAGAGTATCCATGCATGCCTCTAGACTTAATACGTTTGATTAAACAAACTTGAAACCCATACTTCTTTTCCTTCCTTACATTTTCAGCAATTGTAAAAGAAAAAGGAAGCATTGTTTAAATTTTCTAAACTCAAAGTTTATAAAATAGAAACTTTGTCTTTTGGTAATAGACAAAAGGATTCAACTAGTCAAAAAAGTTGTGCATAACTTATTAATTCATACTATATGAAATAATATGTTACCTGCTAATGAAAATTATTATTTCCAATAAATAAATAACTTCCAATTAATTATAAGAGTTCATTAAATATTTATTAAAATTAATTTATGATAAATAATCAATTATATCAAGTTGTTATTGTGCCCCATTAGTATCATATGTTAATTACCAATATCAATTTAATATGATTCTTGAGCATACTAAATATGTCATTCCATACCCCCTTTTAAAAGATTCATTACTTTGTCACTTGATCTGTTCCATTGTCCGATGATCAATTCCCTTCTCATATGATTCGTTCCTTTACCGCATGCTCTACGAACAACAAATGCTACATATAGTTCCAAGTGCTCCATTGAACTCAAATGCTCCAAATGCTCAAGTCACATTTAACAATCTCCGCCTTGACTTGAATATCCCCTCCCTTCCTGCTATCAATCCCCGAAGGGGATTACCACGTACAAACATCAACCAAGTCCAAGCCAAGTTTGAACTTCTCTCTGGGTAACATCCTTGTCATCGTGTCTTTCAGATTTTCCTTGGCACCAGAATTTATGGATTACAATCCGGAACAGAATGAGGATAATGTATCGGCACAGATGTTAGAACATAAAGAAGCTATCATATCTCATTTAAGTGTGGCCAGCCTCTTTTTGGGTTTCCATACATTGGGACTTTATGTTCATAATGATGTCATGCTTGCCTTTGGTACTCCGGAGAAGCAAATCTTAATCGAACCTATATAGCAGGAGAATCCACCGTTTCGGCTACCACAATGGTATATTCCATCACGCCCCTTTCCTGGAAATTAGTCACTACCTGAGCCACAAAAGATGCTTTTTGACCAATAGCTACATAAATGCATATTAAATTTTTGCCTTGTTGATTTAGAATCCGGGAAAAGCCATATTTTTCTCAACAATGCCTTTGTCATTTGATCCAATAGTGTTCCGTTAGATAAGAACAGATTTGATAAATACTGATAACTCTCAGATAGAGTATTAGAATGGAAAGATCCATTAGATAACGAATGATTGGTTCTAATCCATCTCTGGCGATTAATCAACAATTCGAAGTGCTTTTCTTGTGTCTTCTTGATAAACCAACGTTTATATCAGCAACAACTGGTTTTATTACGGGACAGCTCATAATGTTCATATCGATCTATTATGCGCCTCTACATCTAGCATTGGGTAGACCTCATACAATAACTGTCCTAGCTCTACCGTATATTTTGTTTCATTTCTTCTTCAATACTCACAAAGAGTTCTTTGATTATGGATCCACTAACAGAAATTCGATGCATAATCTCAACATTCAATGTCACACCCCCGAACCGTCATAAATAACGGCGGAAACGTCCGGGGGCGGGTGACGTCATGCATAGTATCACAACAATCGTATTATAGCAATCAAAGTAAGCATAACCATTACATTACAATATGAATATTTACATATGTTTGAAAACATAGTTTGTATACATCAATATAAACAAAAGATAAAGACGAGACTCCAAAATGCTTTGTCTTTTCCAAAAGCTGGCGAAGGTACCTGTCTATTGTTGTCCTGAGAATACAAGCGATTTTTTAAAACGTATCAGCATAAAGCTTGTGAGTTCATAAGCATGTTTTTGTATTGAAAACTAGTCACTAAATTTGTACAAATGATTTCTTTTCACTAAAAGTAAAATGTCGTTTGTAGCGAAACCATTATTATTAAGTTTTGAAATATGTATGCATGCGTTCCAAGAAAATCCAATATTTTGTAAGATGTTTGTTGATTACTGTATGAAGAGTATGTTCCATTTGAAAACCCTGTCTACCACCAGTATGTGAGGTACGTTTCATTAGAAAACCCTGGCTACTGCCAGTAAGTAAAGTAGTTTTATTACTTAAAATAAAACCAAAGATTGTGTCCCTGGAATGCCCTCCAGTAAGTACATAGGTAGTTTTATTAATTAAAATAAAACTATGGAAGAAAGAAATCTCGTAAATAATGGTTAGTTTATACTATTGTGAGTTCGTATAACCATGCTAATACGACCGATGAACCTCCTTGACATTTTTTCAGGCATCGTACGATTACAAAATTTGTCAACCCAGGCGTGCCAACCTAACTGTAGCTAATTGTTCATGTGTGGGATTTTCAATCCTTAATAGATCTATTCACAAATTTCACGCTCTCCCTCCAGGAGACTCTAGTTATACTAAAGGTGAGGATTTACTGGTACCCCGAAGGGCATGATGAAGAAAAGGTCTCACAATCCTGTATTAACTAGTTTACATGTTGTTATGTTGTTCTCGTATTCGAAATCGTTGTATACGTTGTAGAGTATAAATAATTATACGCAAAATAATTATTGGATAGGATACTCTTGCTTTCTGTATGTAGTAATGGATAAACTAAATCTGTATTAGTTTATATGTTTGACTTTGTACGTAGTTTGAATCTATAAAACCAGAGTTGAATTTCCCAAACTATACCTATTATAGTTTGACTGGTGAGTTGTGTTCGTGTACTGTTCTGAAAACTATGCAATTACGTTTAGAAAACGTCCCTTATGCTCCACATATTACAAAAGGGATAAAGAATCTAAATATTTAATGTAAAACTTGTTGTAATTGCATCAGTTTTTAAGTTGTGAAAACCTTTATGTTTAGCTTATATTCCCCACTGAAATGTTTTAAAAACTATAAAAGCATAGGGGTATGAACTCACGGTTTAACGTAGGATCTGAATGTACGATTGGTATGAGTGCTGAGTGTCAACTTGACGTTTCGTATACAAGTGGATCCTATTAACATATAGTAACACATATATGTATTAGATTAAGGTATTCCATGACTAAACATGACGAGAAATCACTCTAAGGACCTGGAAATGCTTGAACTAAGTGTCAGAACCATAAACGATCGAATGAGGGAGGTGTATGGCCACTCTAAGTGTGTGTACGGCCATGGGTGTACGACCCAAGAGTTTATGGTCGTACACTCATGATGGGAAGTGCTTTTGAGGCGTTTCCAATGTTCTACAAGCATCCAAGGAGTGTTCTAGGTCCCATACTTAGTGGTTTTCGCAAGTTTAAGGCCAAATATGAGCATTAAAGTGGGTGTAAGGCCATAAGAGTGTGTGTGCGTCCGTACACTCTTCATCTAAGCCGAAAATGTCGATTTTCAGGTGATTCAAGGTTAATACTGATGGGTTTTGAGCATTCTAACACTTCCTAAGTGTACATGCAACCCTAATAACCTTGGATCTATGTTTGTCTAAAATACATGCAAAATATGCTTTCCAAGGTTCATAATCCTATCTAGCAGACATGGGGAGCTTTTATCCTAAAAGGATGGCTAGAATTACATACCTTGTAGTTGATTTGATTCCTTGAAAACCTTGAGAGCCTAGCACCCCAAGTGTGATGCCTCAAATGCTTCACACAACACCAAATGCCTTTGGAATGACTCTTGAGAGAATGCACACACTTGTAAAATTGGCCTAGCCCTCTTATTCACTTAGTGTAGCCGATGTTGGTAGATAACATGTTTCTTATATAGTGTGACACATCTAGGGTTACACCATGTAAGCCCTAATGTGTCATGACTCTTCATTTCCATGAACCATGGGTTTGTAACTCCCATGGAGCATCCATGGAGCATCCTATGGGTTTAACCCAACTTGATAATCCATGGAGCCTTTTAGCCCACTATACAAGTTATGGATGATTTACATAATCAACCCATATATTTAATTAGTCATCTTTTGATCACTTAATTAATTCTTGATCAATACTAATTAAATAATACTATTAATATATTAGAACTTATAATATATTAATAAACCACAAGTGTTATTTCTCTCATTTAGTCTATCTAAATGCATGATGCCATGCAACCCAAATGGACCATGCCGGGTCGGGTTAAGTACATACCATAAATAGTTATGGACTTAGACACCTTATCCAACAAATACCAAATCCAAGCTACTAGATGAGGGCCAAACTCTCACTTTGGAGAGTCTTTTAGGTGTGCACGGCCACCTTATGAAGGTGTGCGGCCGCACACCTTCAAAGGATGAAGAACATGATGAATTAAGTCTTAGATCAAGATGTCTTACAAGTATATCAAGCTAGATGATAGAATACCTACGTTTTTGAAGCCTTTGGAGTGTTCTTGGATGAAGATTCTAGAGAGAGAAAGTAGAGTGCAGCCAAAGAGGGAAAAGAGTGAATGAAGGGGTCTCCTGCTATTTATAGAGGTGAGTGTTAGGCTGGGGGGTAGGTGTGCGGCCGCACACCCATGTGTACGGCCGTACACACCTCCCAAGAGGGTGTATGGCCCGATTTGTCCCTATACGACTTGTTGACTCTTTCCTAATCTCATTCCCGACTGTACTCAAGCCTAGAACACTTTAACGAACCCTTAAACGGCATTAAAAGGTAACAGAATCGAGTTTAATAATGATAGAATTGACCAATCTTTACAGAATAAAAGTTTTGGGTTGTCACATCATCCTCCTGTTAGAGGGAATTTCGTCCTGAAATTCGAAAATAGATTACAACTCATGGATTTGGAAAAATATGGAGGTACTACTTCTCTTTCATTGAATCATCGCGCTCCAAAGTGAATTCAGGTCCCTGTTTGGCATTCCAGCGAACCTTCACTATCGGGATGCGACTTTGCTTTGTTCGCTTGACCTCCCGGTCCATGATTTCGATTGGTTCTTCCACAAAGTCGAGGTTCTCGTTGATTTCGATCTCATCGAGGGGATTCGTAAGAGTCTCGTTGGATAAGCACTTTTTAAGGTTCGAGATGTGGAAGAAAGGATGAATGTTATTAAGCTCTTGAGGTAAACGGAGTTTGTATGCCACAGGACCGATCCTAGGAGGATCTCGAAAGGTCCTATGTACCTTGGATTTAGCTTTCCAGGCTTTCTAAAGCGTACCATGCCTTTCCAGGGTGAGACCTTCAGCAGAACATGGTCTCCAACCTGGAACTCCAAGGGTTTTCGTCGTTTATCGGCGTAGATCTTTTGTCCGTCTCGTGAGGCTTTCAGTCGTTCTCAGATTTGTATGATCTTTTCTGTGGTTTTGCAAATGATTTATGGGCCTGTGAGAGTGTTTTTGGGGACTTGTCCCTTGGCTAGCTATGTGTCACCTACCTCAGCCCAGCACAGAGGGGATCTGCACTTACGGCCATATAGGGCTTCAAACGGCGTAGCCTTGGTACTGGTGTGGTAGCTGTTGTTATAGGAAAACTCAACCAAGGGTAAATGGGTGTCCCATGATTTTCCGAAGTCAATGAAACATGCTCTCAACATGTCTTCTAAAGTTTGGATGGTTCTCTCACTCTGTCTGTCTGTTTGAGGATGGTAAGCTGTACTCATATCCAACTTTGTTCCAAGAGCTTTCAGCAGCGACTGCCAGAATCTCAAAGTGAACCTACTATCTCGATCGGAGATAATGGACACAGGCACACCATGCAATCGAGCTATCTATTGAATGTAGATTCGTGTGAGTCTTTCCATCTTGAAAGTTTCTTTGATTGGCAAGAAGTGAGCGGATTTTGTCAATCGGTCGACTATTACCTAGATGGTATCGCACCCACTCGGAGATTTGGGTAATTTGGTGATAAAATCCATGGTAATCCTCTCCCACTTCCACTCAGGTATCTCTGGCTGCTGGAGCAGACCTGAGGGCTTCTGATATTCGACCTTCACCTTGGCGCAAGTCAGGCACTTGCTCACGAAGGTAGCGATCTCTGCTTTCATGTTTGGCCACCAATACAGTTTCTTGAGATCAAGGTACATCTTGTCCGAACCTGGATGAACGGAGTATCTGGTCTTGTGAGCTTCGTTCATGACAACCTCCCTGTAACCACCCAACTTTGGGGTCCAGATCCGGTCCATGAAATAATAGACTCCATCTCCCTTGATCTCTAGGTTCTTATCCATTCCTCTCAAGGCTTCATCCGTCACGTTCTTTGGTTTTAGGGCTTCCAGCTGAGCCTCTTTGATTTATGCGGATAAGTGGGAATGGATAGTCATTGTCAGTGACTTTACTTTACTACCTGAGCATTATTTCCGGCTAAGGGCATCCACCACCACCACATTGGCCTTGTCGGGATGGTAGCATATTTCGCACTCATAATCGCTGAGTAGCTCTACCCATCGCCATTGTCTCATATTCAACTCCTTCTGGTCGAAGATGTGCTACAGGCTTTTATGGTCAGTGAAGATCGTGCACTTGGTTCCGTAGAGGTAATGTCTCCATCTCTTCAGAGCAAAGACCACTGCTCCCAACTCTAGGTTGTGAGTTGTGTAGTTGACTTCGTGTGCTTTCAGCTGTCTTCTGGCATAAGCAATAACTTTTCCTTGCTGCATAAGCACACAACCAAAACCCTGATTGGATGCATCGCAGTAAACAATGAAGTCCTTCGTCTCTCGGGCAGAGACAGGATAGGTGCGGTTCATAGGGCCCGCTTTAATGTTTGGAACGCAGTGTATTTCTTTTCACTCCAACAAAAAGGTACGCCTTTCTGAGTTAGAGTGGTTAAGGGTTTGGCAATTCTGGAAAAATTATGGATAAATCTGCGATAATAGCCAGCGAGACCCAAGAATTGACGGATTTCTGTGGGCGTCTTCGGTGCTGACCAGTTCTCTATCGCCTTGATTTTGGAGGGGTCCACGTGTATGCCTTCCTCGCTTATATACCACGTGACCAAGGAAAGTTACTTTTCGAATCTAGAATTCGCACTTGGAGAATTTCGCTTATAGCTTCTCTGTCCTTAGAGTTTCCAGCACCAATCTCAAGTGTTGTCTGTGATCTTCTTCGCTTCTAGAATAGACAAGTATATCATCGATGAATACGATGACGAACTTGTATAGGAAAGAACAACACACCCGATTCATCAGGTCCATGAATATCGCCGGTGCGTTGGTTAGACCGAAGGGCATTACTACAAACTCGTAGTGAAAATATCGAGTCCGGAATGCTGTTTTAGGAACATCACTCTCGTGGAATCGCAGCTGATGGGATCATGCTCTTAGGTCTATTTTGGAGAAGTAGATGGCTCTTTGAGGTTGGTCGAATAAGTCGTCGATCCGAGGAAGAGGGTAACGATTCTTGATGGTGAGCTTGTTCAGTTCACGATAGTCAATACACATCCGAAAAGATCCATCCTTCTTTTTCACAAATAAAATCGGGGATCCCCAGGGTCAGGAACTCGTTCTAATGAATCCTTTGCTGAGCAGCTCGTTGAGCTGGCTGGATAAGTCCTGCATTTCTGTCGATGCTAGGTGGTAAGGGGATTTGGCTACAGGGGTAGCTCTGGGGATTAATTCGATACGAAATTCGACTTGGCGCTCGGGAGGAATTCTCGGAAGCTCTTCAGGAAAAACATTAGGAAAGTTGCAGACTTTGGGGATGCTCTCGAGGTCTTTAACTTCCTGTTTCTTGTTAACGACATGAGCTAGGAATGCATGACACTCCTTTCGCATAAATTTTTGGGCTTTGATGCACGAAATGATACGGAGGTTTGAACTGAGTTTATTGCCATAAACAATTAGGGTTTCACCAAAAGGAAGATTGAGACGGATAGCTTTTTCATAGCAAAGGATATCAGCACGATTGGGGCTCAACCAATCCGTGCCAATGATGACATCGAAGCTTTTTATGGAAACTGGCATAAGGTCGATGGGAAATGAACAATCGTTTAAAGTAAGGGTACGACCCATGAATATGCCGTTAGTGCTCTCCTTCTCACCGTTACCCATCTCGAATGTAAATGTTTTAGTTAGCGGTTGGGGTTTATGTTTGAGAAGATGTTTGAATGCATGGATAACAAAACTTCTCTCCGCACCAGAATCGAAAAGAATGCATGCATAAGAGTTGTCGAGGAGGAACGTACTCGTAACAACAGTAAGGTCAGCAACTGCCTCCTCTTTCCCCATCGCTAGTACTCTCCCTGTGTTGCCAGGTTTTGTTGCTTTGGGGCAGTTTCTTTTATAATGCTCGACTTCCCCACAACCATAACGGGCTTGACCAACACCTGCTCCAGGTGCTTGATTGGCTGGTTGGGTTGGTGCTCTGCAACTTCGAGCTGTGTGACCCTTCTTGCCACAATTGTTGCAGAGCATTTCACGGCATGGGCCAAAATTATGATGGTAACTGCACTTGTCGCACCGAGGAAGGGAACTGACATATCTACTAGTAGGTGCTTGAGTTGCAGAAGCAGCGGCAGGAGTAGTAGTAGCGTGAACTGCCACCGTATGCTATTTCTTTGAGGGCTCTTGCGAAGACTGGCCCTTTCACTGTTTCTAGAACTTTCTCTTCCTATCACTTGCTTTTGGTGGTTCAGGAGTGGCTGCCACTTTATCAAGATCAACTCCGTGATCTATGAGAGTTTGTGCCAGGAACTTGGCGCTATCAATAGTGGTTGGCCTGGCAGCCAAGACATTCCCTTGAGTTGGGGGTGTCAATCCCCAAATGTATCTCTCAATCTTCTTGGTTTCCGAGGTGACCATTCCCGGGCAAAGAAGTGTTAGGTCTTCAAACCTAGAAGTGTCGACATCAATATCAGAACCCTTTATCTTTAGGTTCTAGAGTTCGTGCTCTAGTTTCTACATTTTGCCCCGTGGGCAGTACTCAGCAAGCATGAGCTCCTTCAAGCTCTCCCAACCCATAGCATTTGCTACAGGCAGGGTTAGAGATTTGACCTGACCATTCCACCAGGTTAATGCTCTATTGGTGAAAGTGCAAGCGGCGAATTTCACCTTGTTGGCTTTGGAACAAGAGCAAATTTCGAAGATAGAATCGATCTTTTCCAACCATCGAATCAAGGCAATAACACCCCCATTGTCGTCGAAGGATGTGGGTTTTGCATTCATGAAGTCTTTATAGGAGCACTCCTTCTGGTTCCCCTGACTCCCTTCGTGATTCTGGGGATGAATACCACCCCCCGGTTCATCAGAGCCGCCAGGGTTTATCTGTGACATCGCGGCAGCCACAACGGCAGTAACAGCTGCCTGAAACATAGCAGGATCGAATTGAGGAGGTGGAGGAGCTGGATCTGATGGAGGATTGTAGCTCTTTTTGCTGGGTCTTTTCTTTGGAGGCATCTTGTTCTAAAATAATTAGGAAGGAGAGGATGGTAAGTCCCATAGAATCGAGTCAAGAGATATGGAACGAGATATATCTCAATATGATGGCTAGAGTGTTCTACTAAGCGATACACAAGGAAAAGCTACTAATGCATGTAAACTATCGCTAAAAGGAATGAGTAGAAACACTTAGAAGTGAATCTCTGTAAGGAATTTGACTCTAGTAAAATACTCCTATAGTATTTTGTGTTGTGTTGTACCGATATCTTGTTGTGTGGATACCTGGTAAGTTTTAGGCCTGCTGCAACACCACAGTCACTCCCAAGCACATGTTGGTCATGTCTTGCATGAATATAGTTGTCCAAGCTATATTGACCCTAGACATGATTACATAACTGCCCAGTTTTAACCGCAATGTCCAACATCCAAATACTTTTGTTTTGTTCTAGTCGTGATTACTGTTTTTGGTGCATAGGTATACTTGTATACTTCTTGTAAAAATCCTTATATTTTAAAAGTATACTTTTAGTTCAGAGCGCTTCGGCCCCTTTAGTGTTTATAGTTGTATACCATGTAAGGTTAGGTATACTTAGTTCACTATAAACAATAGCTCTGATACCAATTTGTCACACCCCGAACCGTCAGAAATAACGGCGGAAACGTCTGGGGGAGGGTGACGTCATGCGTAGTATCACAACAATCATATCATAGCAATCAAAGTAAACACAACCTTTACATTACAATATGATTATTTACATCTGTTTGTAAACATAGTTTGTATACATCAGTATAAACAAAAGATAAAGACAAGACTCCAAAATGCTTCGTCTTCTCCAAAAGCTGGCGAAGGTACCTGTCTATCGTTGTCATGAGAATACAAGCGATTTTTGAAAACGTATCAGCATAAAGCTGGTGAGTTCATAAGCATGTTTTTGTATTGAAAACTAGTCACTGAATTTGTACAAATGATTTCTTTTCATTATAAGTAAAATGCCGTTTGAAGCGAAACCATTATTATCAAGTTTTGAAATATGTATGTATGCTTTCCAAGAAAATCCAATATTTTCTAACATGTTTGTTGATTACTGTATGAAGAGTATGTTCCGTTGGAAAACCCTGGCTACCACCAGTATGTGAGGTACGTTTCATTAGAAAACCCTGGCTACCGCCAGTAAGTAAAGTAGTTTTATTACTTAAAATAAAACCAAAGATTGTGTCCCTGGAATGCCCTCCAGTAAGTAGATAGGTAGTTTTATTAATTAAAATAAAACTATGGAAGAAAGAAATCTCGTAAATAATGGTTTGTTTATACTATTGTGAGTTCGTATAACCATGCTAATATGACCGATAAACCTCCTTGACATTTTTTCAGGCATCGTACGATTACAAAATTTGTCAACCCAGGCGTGCCAGCCTAACTGTAGCTAATTGTTCATGTGTGGGATTTTCAGTCCTTAATAGATCTATTCACAAATTTCACGCTCTCCCTCCAGGAGACTCTGGTTATACTAAAGGTGAGGATTTACTGGTACCCTGAAGGGCATGATGAAGAGAAGGTCTCACAATCATGTATTAACTAGTTTACATGTTGTTCTGTTGTTCTCGTATTCGAAATCGTTGTATACGTTGTAGAGTATAAATAATTATACGCAAAATAATTATTGGATAGGATACTCTTGCTTTCTGTATGTAGTAATGGATAAACTAAACCTGTATTAGTTTATATGTTTAACTTTGTACGTAGTTTGAATCTATAAAACCAGAGTTGAATTTCCCAAACTATACCTATTATAGTTTGACTGGTGAGTTGTGTTCATGTACTGTTCTGAAAACTATGCAATTACGTTTAGAAAACATCCCTTTTGCTCCGCATATTACAAAAGGGATAAAGAATCTAAATGTTTAATGTAAAACATGTTGTAATCGCATCAGTTTTAAAGTTGTGAAAACCCTTATGTTTAGCTTGTATTCCCCCTGAAAACGTTTTAAAACCTATAAAAGCGTAGGGGTATGAACTCCAAGTTTAACGTAGGATTTGAATGTACGATTGGTATGAGTGCTGAGTGTCAACTTGACGTTTCGTATACAAGTGGATCCTATTAACATATAGTAACACATATATGTATTAGATTAAGGTATTCCATGACTAAACATGACGGGAAATCACTCTAAGGACCTGGAAATGCTTGAACTAAGTGTCGAACTATAAATGATTGAATGATGGAGGTTTATGGCCACTCTAAGGGTGTGTACGGCCATGGGTGTGTTGGATAAGGTATCTAAGTCCATAACTATTTCTGGTATGTACTTGACCCGACCTGGCATGGTCCATTTGGGTTGCAAGGCAGCATGCAGTTGGATGGACTAAATGAGAGAAATAACACTTGTGGTTTATTAATTTATTATAAGTTCTAATATATTAAAAGTATTATTTAATTAGTATTGATCAAGAATTAATTTGGAATTAATTAAGTGATCAAAAGATGACTAATTAAATATATGGGTTGATTATGTAAATCATCCATAACTTGTATAGTGGGCTAAAAGGCTCCATAGATTATCAAGTTGGGTTAAACCCATAGGATGCTCCATGGGAGTTACAAACCCATGGGTCATGGAAATGAAGAGTCATGACACATTAGGGTTTACATGGTGTAACCCTAGATGTGTCACACTATATAAGGAACATGTTATCAACCAAAATCGGCTACACTAAGGAAATAAGAGGGCTAGGACGATTTTACAAGTGTGTGCATTCTCTCAAGAGTCATTCCAAAGGCATTTGGTGTTGTGTGAAGCATTTGAGGCATCACACTTGGGGTGCTAGGCTCTCAAGGTTTTCAAGGAATCAAATCAACTACAAGGTATGTAATTCTAGCCATCCTTTTAGGATAAAAGTTCCCCATGTATGCTAGATAGGATTATGAACCTTGGAAATTATATTTTGCATGTATTTTAGACAAACATAGATCCAAGGTTATTAGGGTTGCATGTACACTTAGGAAGTGTTAGAATGCTCAAAACCCATCAGTGGTATCAGAGCCTAGGCTTGTTTGTGAATACATGAGGCAAAATAGTGTTGAAAATTGATTTTTTGCTATCTGCACAGGGGACTCGACGAGTCCATGGGGAGGTCTCAACGAGTCCATGTGAAAATGCAACCAACTCGGCGAGTCAGTTCGTGCACTCGACGAGTTGCCCATGCAAAATGCAGAAATTCGATTTGTGCTGCTTGAAATGGACTAGAAACACTACCCTAAACTGTTTTGGTGTTATAAAACTTGTTTTAGATGATGTAATGGTTGTTCTAATCCATTTACAATGGCTAATATCAATTTTTCATGATTATATGTGTTCATATGTTCTTGAAATTTTTATATGAATGTTCATGTTCTCATTAGTTCTTGATAGATCATAGGAGTTACTTGTTTATATGATTAATTCATGATCTTTATGTGTTTTAATGGAGTCCGTAACTTGTCCTCAAGTTATGGATAACCAAAAGTCTCTTTGTGTTAAAAAGCCATTAAAAGAACACATAAGTTATAAAATGAAGAGTCTTCATTTTAATGACTCATAAGTTATGAATGTGAAAGGTTTTGTAACGTTATAAAACTTGCCCTCAAGTTTTGGAACATGTAAAGTCACTTAATAAACTTTAGTTTCGACCCTTAGAATTTTAAAAGTTAAAATTCAACCCTTATACTCTATATTATAAGTTAATAATATATATATATATATATATATATATATATATATATATATATATATATGTATAAGATTAAGTCGTCTTACTGCTACTACGCCTCATTCATGAAGTCGGTCTATAAGGGGGGTATAAGATTGTTGCCTATAAAATGGCAGCTTAATGGGTGTCCACTCTCACCCACTGCTTCCTTGATCGGTGGAGGGTCGTTAGCCGAACGGGTAAGACAACGACTTATAAATTCTCATTAAAAGTATGATGAATATTATAAAGTAAGTAAATGTTTTATTAAATTCCCAATCTTAGTTACTTTAGGAAAAATGTGAATAAGGTGCTATTCCATGAAATTACACTTTACACTTTGTTTAAGTCGTTGGTGGAGCGTGTGTGGTTAACCGGCACACTAACTTGGACTCAACAAGGTAGGTAAAGGGCGACTTAAAGTTTATCATAGTATCCGTGGAGCGTATGTGGTTAACCGACACATCCATTGAGTGATGAACTTTAAGGGTACCAAGTGATTTGCATGGTTACTTCACACCTCAGTTTGTGATCCTCGGTATCCCAGTCGTAAAACTTGGAGGGCACACTCGAGATTGAAACATGCCTTTGAAAAGTTCATTGAATCTCAAAAGAATCTAGGAATTTCTAAGAACCAATTAAAAACCTAATATTTATATTTCGTTTTTCATGGTGGAAATTGGTGAATCGTCATTCACATACCTTTCAAATATGTTATAGCTTGGATTATGGCATACCTCTTCTAAGTTATAATATATTATGATTGGGTCCTAGCCTTAATATTACATTTGGGTGTTTTATTAAGGACTATATCTATATCTAAACTCATCTATTCTTTCTTCTCACTCAGATGTCTTCAAACAATGCTGCTTCTGGCTCTAATCCTAATGGCTCCTTTACCCTTATGAACTTGTGTGGGAAAGTCACTTTTGATGGATCCAACTTCAAGGAATGGATCAAAAACATTAGGATGATTACCCTCTATGTGGACAAAGAATATGTCCTCGATAAGGAGCTTAAGGAGATTGATGAGAGCACTGCTACTCCACAGGATATCGCTGACTTCCGGACTCATGAAAGAGATACCACCAAAGTGGCATGCATCATGATGGCCACCATGACAGCAGAACTCCAAAAGTTCTATGAGGACTTCTACCCTTTTGAAATGCACCAAGATATGATGGAAAGATACCATCAGAGTGCTCGTCAAGAGCGGTATGAAATAATCTGCTCCATTATAACAACCGGGATGAAGGACGGAGACTCCGTCACGAGCAACATGCAAAAAAGCAAAGATATGTGGATCGTCTGCTGAAGCTTAATGTGAAATTCTCTGAGGAACTTGCAATAGATATCATTTTGCACTCCTTACCCTCGTGCTATGATCAATTCCGCATCACATACCACATGAATAAGGAAGAAGTCACACTTAGAAAACTTCAGGGACTCCTAAAGACCGCAGAAACAGGTCTTAAAGGTAAGTCGGTTGTTAACACTCCTACTCCTACTCCAAACTCCGCCCCTGTCTTGGCAATCGGGAAAGGTAGAGGGAAGAAGAGGAAGAGCTCTTCAAAGGGTACCAAGGCTAGGACCCTTGATGGCTCTTCTTCAAGTGGAACCATGAAAGGTTTTGTCACTCCTTCTTCTGACCCAAAAGAGGCTAAATGCTTCTATTGCCATGAAAAGTCGCACTAGAAGCAGAACTGCCCAAAGTACCAGCAAGATGTGAAGGATGGGAAAGTTAAACCCAACCATGCAGGTATTTACACTATCTTATCTAATAACTCACCCTATTCTAACTCTTGGGTCCTTGATACCGGTTGCGGTATTCATATCTGTACTGATTTGCAGGGACTAAGAAGAAGTGAAAATGTGGTGCATGGAAGAATAAACTTTATCATGGGGAATAGGAAAGCTTTACCTGTCACCAAGATTGGAGTTTATACTTTATCGCTAAGTAGTGGGTTTAATTTAGATTTGAATAAATGTTGTTATTTGCCAGAAATGGCAAGAAATAGTATTTCCTTTCATGCATTGTACAAACAAGGTTTTACCTTTTCATTTGATAATGAAGTTGGTTCGATTAATGCTTTCTCTAATAATGTTCTTAATTTTAAAGCATTACCTTGTGATGGTGTGTATGAAACTGTATCTGTGGTTGATAACTTAGGAAATAATGTATTGTGTATTGATTCTGTTAATGATAATAACTTGGATAAAGTATCATTATGGCACTGTCGTCTTGGACATATAAGCAAGAAACACATAGGCTAACTCCAAAGGGATGGAGTCTTGGAGTCATTGGACCTGAAGTCAGATGATAGTTGTAAATCATGCTTACTTGGAAAAATGACAAAGTCACCCTTCACAGGTTCTTGTGAGAGGGGTGAAGGTTTGTTGGATCTTGTACACACGGATGTGTGTGGACCCTTCAAACATGCCACAAGGGATGCTAATCGTTATTATTTGACCTTTACTCATGATTACAGTAGATATGGATATGTCTACTTAATCAAGCATAAGTCAGAGACTTTTGAAAGGTTTAAAGAGTTTAAACAGGAAGTCGAGAATCAATTGGACAGGAACATTAAGATGCTTCGATCCGATCGAGGTGGTGAGTATCTTAGTTCAGAGTTCCTTGACTATCTTAAGGAATGTGTGACATCCCCATTTTCACGGCCAGAAAAGACCGATTTTGTTTATGCTTTATAAAAATCAGAGTACTTCTTTAATAAAAATGTTGCGGAATTTGTCCCCAGAAAAACATGATAAATACGTTATTAAAACATTTTCGAAGAAACGTATTTTATTCAGTTTAAAACGTTTGGGATGTCATCGTCTATACAGGAACATAAGCATAAACGAAACTTACATTTATTTACACTAGTGATCTACATCTCTTTAATCTCTCAGTGTAATGTCACTTCATATCGACACCTGTGATATAAATAAACTGAGTGGGTCAGGTTGGGAAACCTGGTGAGTACATAGGGTTTTCAACCCACAATAATATAATTATTATGTTTAAACAATCAAGCAATTAAACCCCATTACCCATACCCATTATATTTTCTATTCTTAAGGACTTACCCTAAGAATCAGATATTCCTCGTTCATTCATTCCTAAGGATCATCCTAAGGAATCGGCATGAAGTCCATCGTTGCCATGGTCTACACAACAGGCACTAAGTCTGCATAGTCGCCAGGGTTTAGGCACTAAGTCTGCATAGTCGCCAGGGTTTTGGCATCAAGTCTGCATGATCACCAAGGTTTTGGCACCAAGTCTGCATGGTCACCAAGGTTTAGAGTACACCGGGTGAACACATCGTTCACAACACTTACAGGTTGCGAGCCTGCTAGTGTTCCACTGGACTATCTAGAATAGTCCGTGGTTGTCATCCATACTCTGCTGAATGACGGGGACATCGTTTGGGAAAAAGGCTTCTCACATCGTCCACCTCTCACCCTCACCTCGTGGTCTATAACACCTCTCAACTCATCATCCAACTCATATTCCATCTATTACATCTACCCAAGTTTTACCCCAACATTATCGTAGATATAAAATATATATACAGTTTAAATAATTTAAAACATGTATAAAATTGCTCATCCATCATAGACAACAAGTATTCAGATAATATGCACGCATAACACGTAATTTATATAAAATACTTCATATCTATGTGTAAGATGAAAGTAACTATGCACTCACCTGGGAAGTTGGTGACTCGTCACTCGGACAACACTTCGTTACTCTTAAAACGGTTTCCTCGACAAACCTAGTATCAATATGACTAGGGTTTAGTCTGACGTTAACCGCGACAAATTAATAGTCTAGCTATTATTATTATTATATAAGCATTAAATAACACTCAATATAACTAATAATAATAGCCCAAATACTTATCATAAGTTCCTAATAACGTTACTATATTAAAACATAAGCTATACTAAAGATAGGGTAGGCATAGCTCACTTACAGCTGGTTTTCTCGAAAACCGGGCTTCGCTGGAGTAGCATTCCCGAGCTGAAAGGCTCTTTTTTTGGGACTCCGGGAGCCTCGGGGCTTCCTTCGGGTGCTAGGGGGTTTACCTAGGCTTTAGGGGGGTTAGGATAGGCTAGAGAGAGAGAGTATAGAGAGAGAAAGAAGTGGGGAAAGGTGTGAGAAATGAGAGAACCCGAAACTTCTATTTATAGGGTGAAAATCCTGATGGACTCGCCGAGTCGGTTTACTGACTCGCCGAGTCAGTGCCACGTGTCATCACCTGATGGCTTTCCTTGGGGAGAAAGCCTTGGCCCATATTCAGTCACGTCACCCTTTTTGCAGCAGCACCCTGCTGACTTCTAAACCTCGTAACTTTCGCATACGAGCTCCGTTTTTGACGTTAGGAGGTGTTTAACAGTAGGAGGTGTTTAGACTGTTAAATGACCGCGAAGAATTCGTAACTCCTTCATACGGACTCTGTTTTCGTCTATCTTTTTACCGTTGAGTTCCTATTAATGAGATCTTCAACTCTCATTTAGGTCGTGTAAGCCAAAAACCGCTCTAACTAAAATTCGAGTTTCGGGCTGTGCACTGCTAAGCCGAATGTTAGAAAAATCATAACTTCCTCATACGAAGTCAGATTTGGGCGTTCTTTTTATGGATTTTCTCGGTTTAACATATTCTACGACTTTCGTTTAGATCACTAAGGCTAAATCGCGCTCTATCGTAAATTCACTTTTTACACTTCCCGGTGTCGTGCCGGTTTTGCCGTAAAACTTCGACGAGCCATAACTTCTTCGTTATAACTCGGATTTCGGCGTTCTTTATATGTACGGAAACCTTGAGACATATTCTAAAACTTGGTTAAAATTATTTATTATAAATAATCTTTTGTCGAAAAGTCGTTTTCGACCGTTATTGCCTCTAAACCGGCTAGCCCGGATCTGCGGGCGTTACAGAATGTGGGATTGTCTCACAATTGACACCTCCGAGGACACCGCAGTTGAATGGTGTGGCTGAGCGGCATAATCGAACCTTGTTGGATATGGTTCGTTCCATGATGAGTCAAGCGTCGCTACCAATCTCATTTTGGGGGTATGCCTTAGAGACAGCCGCCCATATCCTTAATTAGGTCCCTACAAAGAAAGTTGCCAAAACTCCTCATGAGATGTGGACTGGAAAAGTACCCAAACTAGACCACATCAAGATTTGGGTTTGCGAGGATTTCATGAGACACGAGACTCATGATAAGCTCGAATCTCGAAGTGAGAGGTGTATTTTCATTGGCTACCCACAACAATCCTTTGGTTACCTTTTCTACAGACCTAGCGAAAATGTGGTGTTTGTAGCTAGGAGGGCTATCTTGAGAGAGAGAGAGAGAGAGAGAGAGAGAGATAGAGAGAGAGAGAGAGAGAGTTCATAAGCCAAGGAAACAGTGGGAGGAAAGTTGACCATGAAGAAATTCAAGAGTCAAGTGGTGAAGGAACTTCAAACCTAGCACTCAACTTGAGGAGGAAACTCCTGTTGAGCCAATTGACAAGTCTGTACCTCTGAGGCGTTCCACGAGAGTTAGGAATGCACCTGAGCATTACTATGGATTCCATATTACTGCGGAAGGTGATACACTTATCAGTGATGGGACATTGATAGGTCCGGATGATCCTAACAGTTACGCGGAAGCCATGGCAGGCCCTGAGTCAGCCAAGTGGAAAGAGGCAATGGACAGCGAGATATAGTCCATGTATGACAATCAAGTTTGGAACTTGGTTGACAATGTACCTGGTCGTAAGACAGTTGGGTGCAAATGGATCTTCAAGAAGAAGACCGACATGGATGGTAATGTACACACGTATAAGGCACGACTAATTGCAAAGGGCTTCTCTCAAACTTCGGGAGTTGATTATGATGAGACCTTTTCACTGGTAGCAAAGATTAAGTCTATTAGGGTCCTATTAGCCATTCTTTCATTTCATGATTATGAAATATGGAAAATAGATATCAAAACCGCCTTCCTTAATGGAAGTTTGGCTGAAGATGTTTACATGTGTCAGCCAGAGGGTTTTGTCAGTACAGAATACCCTAATAGAGTGTGTAAGCTTAAGAAATCCATCTATGGATTGAAACAAGCACCTCGCAGATGGAATCTTTGTTTCGATGAGAAAGTCAAAGATTTTGGCTTTTCGAGGATGAAGATGAATCTTGTGTATATGTCAAGGCTAGTGGGAGTATAGTTAGCTTTTTGTTACTGTATGTGGATGACTTACTACTCATAGGAAATGACATCCCAACCTTGCAGGAAGTGAAGTCCTTGCTTGGGAAGTGTTTCTCTATGAAGGACCTAGGAGAAGCTGCTTATATTCTAGGGATAAGGATCTTGAGAGACCGGAGTAAAAGACTAATTGGACTTAGTCAGAGTACCTACTTGGATAAGGTGCTGAAGAGGTTCAGCATGCACGACTCCAAGAAAGGAGAGTTACCCATCCACAGTAACACTAGATTGAGTAAGACACAAAACCCGAGTATTGAGGCTGAGATAGCAGAAATAAGTCGAATACCTTATGCTTCGGCTGTAGGATCGATCATGTATGCTATGACGTGTACTCGACCTGATGTAGCCTTTGCTTTGAGCATGGTTAGCAGATATCAGGGGAACCCTGGCAAGGCACACTAGACTGCGGTAAAGAATATACTCAAGTACCTACGGAGGACTAAGGATTGGGCCTTACACTCGGTGGGAGTGATGACTTGAGAGTTGTAGGGTATAGTGATGCTATCTTTCAGAATGATAGGGATAATTTTTGCTCTCAGTCAGGCTGGGTCTGTACCTTAAACGGAGGAGCAATTTTTTGGAAGAGTTCCAAGCAAGAAACAGTGGTTGATTCAACTTGCAAATTAGAGTATATAGCAGCAAGCGAGGCAGAAAAGGAGGCGATATGGATGAAGAACTTCATTGGAGACCTTGGAGTTGTACCAGCTATAAAGGAGCCAATGGAAATTTTCTGTGATAGTGAAAGTGTAGTTGCCTTAGCCAAGGAACCAAGGGATCACCGGAGATCCAGACACATCGATAGAAAATACCATTTCATCAGACATCGAATAGAAGAAGGACTCCTCGTGGCAAAGAGGGTATCATCGGATGAGAATCCAGCAGATCCCCTCACGAAGGGACTAACTCGGGTTAAGCATCTCCAACATGCTCGGAGCATAGGACTGAAGGATGATATTAGTTTTAGTAGTTAGATAATTTTGAAATTTGTAAAGTGTAATTGACATTTGATGATGAATAAAAGGTGTGTTTATTTATGAGTAAAGTGTTGCTATCTCTTGTCAATCGTTTACTACATATCTTTTGCATGTTTTGACTTCCAGAATAATTATGTTTGGTATATCATATTATTTGAATCTCCACATTCGGTCATATGTTGGAAGTAGGTATGAATCAAGACTGTCATGAGGTGGTTGTTGTCACACCCCAAAACCGATAACGGCGGAATACGTTTCGGGGTGGAGGACGTCATGTACAGTATCATCACAATTGCATAATAGTAAAAACAAGAACATACAACCATTCCATTTACATAGTGAGTTTAATTACAAGTGTGTTTTGTAAAGTTTCAATAGACACCAAAACTATAACAAAAATAAGAGATGGATCTTGTATGCTCCACCTTCTCCAAAATGTTGCATCTGTACCTGACTATATTTGACCTGAGGATACAAGTTATTTTGAAAACGAGTATCAACATAAAGCTGGTGAGTTCATAAGAGTTTAGTGTAAATTTTAGTATGAAATGTATTAGTACAGATAGTGTGAAAAGCTGCAGTTTACATTCGTAAGTAGAAGAAAAACTCTAGAAAATCCTATATTTTCCAGAAAATACCTTGTAAGTGAAATCCTATAAGTTGCATGTACTTATCTTCATTTAATACCATTTGTTGTAAAGGTATAGTAGTGAGTCACTAATAGGTAGTGTAATAAGAAAAGTTATGCCTGATATCGGTGATAATGGGGCAAACTCCCATAAGAAATAGATACTTATTTACTTCGGGATTTTTAACTTATTCTTTAGTGTTAGTATTTTAGTGTGAATGTAGTGTATTCCTTGTATGCTACTGATAGTGTGAGTAATAGAGTACCCCATGACCTTCTCGGTCATGCATAGTGTGGAGAAGTAGCGGCATCCCTGGGCCTGCACGGCTCGGACTGGGGTTAACAGTCGGGATGTAATAGTGTCTGCCCCGTATAGATCTATACATGTAGCGTCGTCTTCCTGTTGGAAAACTCTGGGCATAGTATGTAGCGAATAGCGTATCTCGTAGTGAGTTAGTGTGTTATCCCCTGATTAGTACTTTCTCTTGTATTATAGTGTAGTAGTCTTTTGTATAGCTCGTAGTGAGTTCTCTTACCAGTGTGTCATAGTGTAGTAGTCTTTTGTATAGCTCGTAGTGAGTTCTCTTACTAGTGTGTCGTAGTGTAGTAGTCTTTTGTATAGCTCGTAGTGAGTTCTCTTACCAGTGAGTCGTCTCGTAATAGTGTGTATTATAGTATGTAAAGTAGTGGTAGTAACGAGTAGTGGTGGCCTTAACTATACCCATTATACTTAACTTAGTGTGTGTAATTCTTGGTAGTTAAGTAGTGTAGACATCGAATGAAATGAAAAGGCTCGTATGCAACACTAATGTACATGATATATAACTAAGAAATCAATGACAGTCGGACAGATAACAGCTACCCTAAACCCACAATCAAACAAGAACAGGAAATAGGGCAAGTTATCGGTCCTAAGTCCTTCAAGTCTTACTTATATAAATATATTAGTGTGGTTACATTTTATAAGAAAATTTATTTAATAGGAATCTTGTCCAAAGAAAACATTTAGAAAATAGTTCATTTGTCCGAAGTAGTTTCGAAAATGCAAAGTTCTTTTATAAGACATAGTGGTAAATCACATGTGATTTGAACTACGAGTAGTGAATCACATGTGATTAATATTCATAAACATGTATATTTGACTTGTATCCCCCCTAAAACATATAAAAACATTTGAAAGGTTCATTAAAGGGGTATGAACTCACCGTTTATCGTAGGGTTCGAGTGTCAACGGATGCCCTAAATGCCAATGGTCCCTATAAATCATGTGATGACACATAATTGGGTTAGAACTAGGGTGTTTCATGCTTAAACATGATGGGAAAACATCCTTAGGGCTTGGCATTACTAAGTACAAGTGTCTCATGATCCATACTTAATGATTCATGCAAGTTTAGGGCCAAAAATGGGCATTTGAGTGAGTGCATAGCCTTGAAATTGAGTGTGCGGCTGAGGTGTGCTGCCAAAAGGGGGTGTGAGGCTGCACACAAGTGTGTGCGGCCGTTCAGGGTGTGTGTGCGGCCGTTCAGAGTGTGTGTGTGGCTGTACACAGGAGTGTGCGGCCGTACACTCCTCTTGTGAGTCCATATGAAGTGTTTGCTCTTCACACTAAGGAGATTTGAATGTGTGCTGCCCCCCTCATGAAGGTGTGTGGCCGTACACCTTCAAGGGACTACGGATATGATGAACATGATGAGTTTTAAAGCTTGGGATTCAAGTGTTTACCACTAATATGCTTGAAGATGAACTAGATCACAAATATGAGGCCTTCAAGGTGTTCTTGGTTGAAGATTTTAGAGAGAGGAAGTAGAGAGAGAGGGTAAGGAGCATCCAAATGAATGAATGAAGAGGGTATCCATCTATATATATGTTTGGGTGTGAGGCTGGAGGGTGTGCGGTTGGGTGTGCGGCCGCCCACATGGGTGTGTGGCCGTACACACAAGAGTGTGGCCGCACACACCTCTTTTGGTGTGTTTGATCCGATTCCATGATGCAAAACACTTTCCAACTCCTCCTAAGACCCATAACTAGACTATGTTATGTCCAAAACACGCATTTGGAACCACAAGATTTACAAAGGATGATGAATTCAAGGTTTAAAGACAATACGCAGACCAATTACATAGGATGAAAGTTTCGGGTTGCCACATTATCCCCCCGTTAGAGGGAATTTCGTCCCGAAATTTAGAATTCCTATAGAGGGTAATTACAGAACTACTATGCAAAAAGATGGGGATATTTGAGTTTCATTTGATCCTCGTGCTCCTAAGTGAATTCCGGTCCTCGCTTGGTGTTCCACCGAAACCTCACAATTGGGATGCGGCTTTGTTTCGTTCGCTTCACTTCTCGGTCCATAATCTCCGCAGGTTCTTCCACAAGGTTGACGCTCTCATTGACCTTGATCTTGTTGAGGGGAATCACGAGAGTCTCATCGGACAGGCATTTCTTCAAGTTTGATACGTGGAAGGTAGGATGTATGTTACTTAGCTCGTGGGGTAAGTTGAGTTTGTAAGCTATAGGGCCGATTCTAGCAAGAATCTTGAAAGGCCCTATGTACCTTGGGTTCAGCTTTCCACGCTTTCCGAAGCGTATTGTGCCCTTCCAGGGCGAGACCTTCAAAAGGACTTGGTCTCCTACCTGAAACTCCAAGGGTTTTCTTCGTTTGTGTGCGTAGCTTTTCTGTCGATCCCTAGTGGCTTTTAATCATTCACGAATCTGTACAATCTTCTCGTTCGTTTCTCGAATGATCTCCGGACCAGTAAGAGCGCTGTCAGGAACTCATCCTTTAGCCAACTGAGTGTCACCCACCTCAGCCCAGCACAGAGGGGATCTGCACTTTCGGCCGTAAAGGGCTTCGAATGGAGCTGCCTTGATGCTAGTATGATAACTATTGTTGTAGGAAAATTCCACAAGGGGCAATTATGTGTCCCACGATTTTCCGAAGTCGATCACACAAGCTCGCAACATATCTTCTAAGGTTTGAATTGTTCTCTCACTTTGCTCGTCAGTCTGCGTATGGTAGGCTGTACTCATATCCAGCCTCGTCCCTAGTGCTTTTTGTAGTGATTGCCAAAATCTCGATGTAAACGTACTATCTCTATCTGAGATAATAGATATAGGGACGCCATGCAGACGTACTATTTCCTTAAGGTATGTTCTTGTGAGCTTCTCCATCTTGTCCGTTTCCTTGATGGGTAGGAAGTGTGCAGACCTGATGGGTAGGAAGTGTGCAGACTTGGTCAATCTGTCAACGATGACCCAAATGGTATCCAACCCACCCGTTGTCTTGGGCAGTTTGTTTATAAAGTCCATCGTAATCCGCTCCCACTTCCATTCCGGTATCTCTGGTTGTTGGAGGAGTCCTGATGGCTGCTGGTATTCGACCTTGACCTTCGCGCAAGTAAGGCACTTACTCACGAAGGTAGCAATCTCTGCCTTCATTTTAGGCCACCAGTATAGCTTTTTGAGATCCAAATACATCTTATCCGAACCTGGGTGGACGGAGTATCGAGTGTTGTGTGCTTCCTTCATGACCAAATCTCCGAAATCTCCGTGGCGCGGAGTCCAGATTCGGCCCATGAGATAGTAGGCTCCGTCACCCTTGGCCTCCAAACTCTTATCCATTCCACGCAGGGATTCTCCCGTCACATTTTCAGGCTTTAAGGCTTCAAGCTGAGCCTCCTTGATCTGTGAGGATAGATGCGAATGGATAGTCATCGTTAATGACTTGGTTCTTCGACCAGAATACTCTTTCCTACTTAGGGCGTCTGCTACCACGTTGGCTTTCCTCGGGTGATATCGAATTTCGCAGTCGTAATCGTTGAGTAGCTCGACCCATCGGCGTTGTCTCATGTTGAGATCTTTCTGGTTCAGTATGTGTTGGAGGCTTTTATGATCGGTGTACACTATGCTCTTCGTGCCGTACAGGTAATGTCTCCAAATTTTTAGTGTGAAGACGAGTGCTCCTAACTCGAGGTCGTGAGTAGTGTAGTTTACCTCATGTGTCTTTAGCTGTCTTGAGGCATAGGCGATGACCTTGCCTCGCTGCATCAAGACACAACCGAGCCCCTGATTCGATGCATCGCAGTATACAACAAAATCTTCTGTTCCTTTGGGAAGGGATAATACTGGTGCGGTGCATAGGGCTCGCTTCAGGGTCTGAAATGCCTTCTCTTGTTTCTCTTCCCAATCGAATGTTACGCCCTTCTGTGTTAACATGGTGAGAGGTTTCGCAATCCGGGAGAAGTTTTGGATGAATCTGCGGTAGTAGCCAACGAGGCCTAGAAATTGACGAATTTCTGTAGGCGTCTTCGGTGCTGACCAGTTCTCAATAGCTTAAATTTTGGAGGGATCCACGTGGATTCCGTCTTCACTAACCACGCGTCCTAAGAATTCAACTCTTCGGATCTAAAATTCGCACTTAGAGAATTTCGCATATAACTTCTCTGATCGTAGGGTTTCCAGGACTCGTCGTAAATGATCTTTGTGTTCTTCCTCGCTCCGAGAGTAGACAAGTATATCATCAATAAAGACGATGACGAACTGATCTAGATATGGACGACATACTCTATTCATCAAGTCCATGAATACCGCGGGTGCGTTAGTCAGTCCAAAGGGCATCACCACGAACTCGTAGTGTCCGTAACGGGTTCTGAAGGCTATCTTCGGAACATCCTCCTCAAGCACTCGTAACTGGTGATACCCGGACCTAAGATCAATCTTGGAAAAGTAACTCGTTCCTTGCAGTTGGTTGAACAGGTCGTCTATACAAGGAAGAGGGTAGCGGTTTTTGACCGTGAGTTTATTGAGTTCCCTATAATCGATGCACATACGGAACGATCCGTCCTTTTTTTACGAACAAGACCGGAGCTCCCCAAGGTGAGAAACTCGGTCTTATAAAGCCCTTGTTGAGCAGCTCGTTAAGTTGACCGGATAGTTCTTGCATCTCGGCAGGCGCTAACCGATAGGGAGACTTTGCTACGGGGGTAGCTCTTGGACTAGGTCGATTCTGAACTCAACCTGACGTTTGGGAGGTAGACCTGGAAGGTCTTCCGGAAAGACGTCAGGGAAATCGCATACAACAGGGATGTCTTTTGGATTTTTCGCTTTTTGGCTTGTGTCGACGATGTGGGCAAGAAAGGCGTGATATTCCTTACGCAAGTATTTCTGAGCCTGAATACTAGAGATGATACGAAGGCTCGTACCAGGTTTATCTCCATAGATCAATAGAGTTTCGTGGTTCGGAAGATTTAGGCGAATGGCTTTGTCGAAGCATAGGATATCGGCACGATGGAGACTCAACCAGTCCATATCGACAATGACATCGAAATTCTTGATAGAGACTGGTATGAGATCGATTGGAAATGAGTGATCGTCTAACGTGAGGGTACAACCTATGTAGATTTCGTTAGAGATTTTGGTCTTCCCGTTAGCCATCTCTACGACGAATGTCTCTTTTAGTGGTTGAGGGGATTGTTTGAGTAAGTGTTTAAAGTTTTGGTTTATGAAGCTTCTTTCTGCACCACTATCGAATAAGACACAGGCATAAGAGTTGTTGAGAAGAAACGTACCCGTGACTACTGTGGGATCCGCTACCGCCTCATTGTGACTAATAGCGAGTAGCCTACCAGTTCCCCCAACATTCGCAACCTTCAGACAGTTCTTCTTGAAATGACCAGCTTCACTGCAGCCATAACACGTCGGGGTCACTCCCGAACCGGAAACTTGCGAGATAGGTTTGGGAGGGGCGTTGCAAAATCGCACAATATGGCCCTTCCGACCGCAGTTGGAACACTGCAATTCACGGCAGGGGCCGTTGTGGTGGAAAGGGCACTTGGGACACTTGGGCAAATTCCCACTATAAGCTTTTGGCAGTGCAGGAGTGGATGGAGTAGTGGCAGCATGGACTGCCACGATTTGCTGGTCCTTGGAGGAGGTTTGAGTTTTCTTGCCTTTCTTCTTATCCCATCGCTTCCTCTTTCTGTCAGATGAATCAGGTGGTGCAGTGGTAGTTGTGGTTGCTGTTGCTGGAGTGGAAGAGACTTCATGGTTGATCAGACTATGGGCCAATACCTTGGCACTGTCGAAGGTGGTAGGGCGTGAGGCTAGAACATTTCCTCGATATGGGGGCACTAGACCCCAGATGTATCGTTCAATCTTCTTGCTTTAGGATGGGATCATGTTGGGACACATAGCCGCCAAGTCGCAGAACCTGACCGTGTAAGCTATTATGTCGGTCCCTACCATCTTGAGGTTCTAGAGTTCCTCCTCAAGTTTCTGAATTTCGCCCCTCGGGCAATACTCCTTTCTCATGAGATCCTTTAGAGTGTCCCAGCCCATGGCATTGGCTGTGACCAAGGAGAGTGCACTGACATGGCCGTTCCACCATGTCAAAGCCCTGTTAGTGAGGGTGGCAATAGCGAACTTGATTTTGCTCTCTTCGGGGAAAGAGCACATTTCGAATACAGCTTCGGTTCTTTCGAACCATTGGGATAATGCCAGAATTCCTCCAGTACCATCGAAGAAGGTAGGTTTACAGTTCATGAAGTCCTTATAAGTGCATCCCTGCACTCTTTGATGGACTTCACCAAATCTAGAGTTGCCACCGCTCGCATCACCAGAGTTCATTTGAGCCATGGCTGCTGTCACAGCCGTTTGTAACAGCACTGGATCGAACTGCGGAGGAGGTGGTGGAGGAGGGGTTTGAGTTGCTGGTCTTCCTCTGCTTGGACGGTTTAGTGGAGGCATCTTTTACTGGAAGATCATAGAAATGATAGTAATAGTAAGAGTCTACTGCGAAATAAGAATAAAGTGTTTCATGGATTAATTCAACATAATCCAAAAATTAGAATGAGAGTCATACCAATAGAATAGTTAGCTGCCAATATACTGGTATTGATGATGTAATACAAGTTCAGGAAAAATTGACCTAATAGAAGGTCTTACATCAAACCATAGGGAAAAATGTTGGCAATTTAGAGATCTAGTTAGGGTACTTTTTAGAGCTAGGAATGTTTACAGATAAGAGATCTACGGAACATTGAGAGAAAAGGCTAGTCCTTTAGACAAAAGAGTGAGGTACTAGACGTCTTCTACTGGCGATGGTTACTTGTTGGGCGAACCCTCAGATCCGCTAGCCGACGCATAACTTCCTGAAGGTATCGATCATGAATCCTTTAATGTGCTTGGAGTTCCCTCACTTCGGCTCGAGATGCAGCAAGCTGATGCTGTAGAGCCTCATTGGTGCTCCTTGTCCTGTCCATGGCTTCTTCGAGTTGGCAGATGCGAATAGTGTTGAGATTAGAGTTGGTATCCACTTCTACAACTCAACCAATGGTTTCTTGACCCTACTCGACATTCCTGGCAATCCTTCGGACCATGATGGGCAGAACTTGGTCCGCTGATCCTCCTTCGCTGATGTTGTAGAAGCTTCGGTCTCCATTGTAAGGTAAAAGCTGGCCCTGCTCCTCGTTCCATCAGTTCAGGGATATTACCCACAAGGGAGTGGGACCCTAAAATGTCGAACGGGGGTTGGGGTTCGGAGCTCCAGGAGGTAGGTTGTTAACTTCTGGCTCGGAGTCGGAGCTATCCAAAAAGCCTTCAGCTCGGTGGTCATCCAGAGGGATCTGGTGATCATCGTCCGACTCTTCATCGAGCCATCCTCCATTGCCCTGGTTTGGGTAGTACGGGTCGCCGGGTAGGTGGAAGCCAGCAATGCTATCTATGCGAGAAAGGGGAGAAGAAGATTAATAGACGTACTAACCTAAATTACTTATAAGATGATCTTCACGAGTTGGACCAATACTTGCGTAATGCATACTAATTACATGTGATCGGGGCAGGATAGTCCGTCGAATAAGTGACCCTAACTCTAAATCCACAACCAAACAAGGAACAGGAAGTAAAGCAAAGATCACGGATTCTAAGTCTATAACGCCCTAATCACAGGTAACCGGAAAGTATCCATTTAGCAACCATTGCTCCACTAGTAACGACCCTTTTTATTTCTCACATATGTATGTTTTAGAGATACGGAATACTCCTATAGTATTCTTATGCTAGCGGTATTGTGGTAGTGTTGGTAAGTTTTAGACTTGTTGCAACATCACAACCAAGCTTAGGCACATGCTAGTCACTCTCAGGAAAATGTAGTTGATCAGGCTACATCCCACCAAATGTGACTATATGTCTCTAAGCCAAATTGTGCTATCCAACAATCTTAATACTTTTGTTCTGTTCTAGGGTGATACTGGCTCCTGTGTTTTATAGAGATGTGTGTATATATATTCTTAGTTAAATATTTTAGATACTTAACAGTATATATTCTTGGTCAGAGTGTTTTACTCCCGAAGTGTTTATAGTTCGTATATCTTTTATAAGTTGATATACTTGATTCACTATAAACAATGCTCTGATACCAATCTGTCACGCCCCAAAACCTATAACGGCGGAATACGTTTCGGGGTGGAGGACGTCATGTACAGTATCATCACAATTTCATAATAGTAAAAACAAGAACATACAACCATTTCATTTACATAGTGAGTTTAATTACAAGTGTGTTCTGTAAAGTTTCAATAAACACCAAAAGTATAACAAAAATAAGAGAAAGGTTCATTAAAGGGGTATGAACTCACCGTTTATCGTAGGGTTCGAGTGTCAACGGATGCCCTGAATGCCAATGGTCCCTATAAATCATGTGATGACACATAATTGGGTTAGAACTAGGGTGTTTTATGCTTAAACATGATGGGAAAACATCCTTAGGGCTCGGCATTACTGAGTACAAGTGTCTCATGATCCATACTTAATGATTCATGAAAGTTTAGGGCCAAAAGTGGGCATTTGAGTGAGTGCATAGCCTTGAAATTGAGTGTGCGGCTGAGGTGTGCGGCCAGAAGGGGGTGTGAGGCTGCACACAAGTGTGTGCGGCCGTTCAGGGTGTGTGTGCGGACGTTCAGAGTGTGTGTACGGCCGTACACAGGAGTGTGCGGCCGTACACTCCTCTTGTGAGTCCATATGAAGTGTTTGCTCTTCACACTAAGGAGATTTGAATGTGTGCTTCCCCCCTCATGAAGGTGTGCGTCCGTACACCTTCAAGGGACTATGAATATGATGAACATGATGAGTTTTAAAGCTTGGGATTCAAGTCTTTACCACTAATATGCTTGAAGATGAACTAGATCACAAATATGAGGCCTTCAAGGTGTTCTTGGTTGAAGATTTTAGAGAGAGGAAGTAGAGAGAGAGGGTATCCATCTAAATGAATGAATGAAAAGGGTATCCATCTATATATATATATATATATATATATATATATATATATATATATATATATATATATATATATATGTTTGGGTGTGAGGCTGGAGGGTGTGCGGTTGGGTGTGCGACCGCCCACATGGGTGTGTGTCCGTACACACAAGAGTGTGGCTGCACACACCTCTTTTGGTGTGTTTGATCCAATTCCATGATGCAAAACACTTTCCAACTCCTCCTAAGACCCATAACTAGACTATGTTATGTCCAAAACACGCATTTGGAACCACAAGATTTACAAAGGATGATGAATTCAAGGTTTAAAGACAATACGCGGACCAATTACATAGGATGAAAGTTTCGGGTTGCCACAGTTGCAGAGGTCTAAGTTGTTGGACATGGCTACAACACTCATGAGTGCTCATAAGTTCTGAGCATTCGACTCACCCCACGCTCACTGGAATCACTTCATGGAATTTATCTCGAGTGATCGTGAGATAGTAATATCATATTATTCTTCAAACCTAGAGATATGATTTGTTACTTATGAGTTGGTTATGCATTGATTGTACGAAAATGCATTGGTAACTCGATGTTATAAAATGTGCTCGTGTGCATAATTGAACGAGTAGTAGAACAAACATATGAGTCGAAGTTTATCTGTTCCTTCTTGGATTAGAAGCTAATATCTGGGCCCCTCGATGATTTTGTTTTGACCTATGTACTGGGCCTGGTCAGAACTAAGTTGATGTGTTCAATTAAGTTCTTTGTCAAACAATCGGAAATCGGGAAACAAACTGTTGGACAATACGTAAGACATTGTTCCATGTATTTGTCTGGCTGATATCTAGAACATAGGATTATATGATCACTTATCTTAAATGGTGTATCATCTTCTCAGTTCTGAGAGACCTTGAAAGAGCTACGATTGATGATCGGTTCCTGAAGTCATACTTGCAGTTATAGTTATTAGACTTATCCAAGTTGGAGACTGTTGGATAAGGTGTCTAAGTCCATAACTATTTCTGGTATGTACTTGACCCGATTCGACATGGTCCATTTGGGTTGCATGACATCATGCATATGGATAGACTAAATGAGAGAAATAACACTTGTCGTTTATTAATATATTATAAGTTCTAATATATTAATAGTATCATTTAATTAGTATCGATCAAGAATTAATTTGGAATTGATTTAGTGATCAAAAGATGACTAATTAAATATATGGGTTGATTATGTAAATCATCCATAACTTGTATAGTGGGCTAAAAGGCTCCATGGATTATCAAGTTGGGTTAAACCCATAGGATGCTCCATGGGAGTTACAAACCCATGGGTCATGGAAATGAAGAGTCATGACACATTAGGGTTTACATGGTGTAACCCTAGATGTGTCACACTATATAAGGAACATGTTATCTACCAAAATCGGCTACACTAAGGAAATAAGAGGGCTAGGCCGATTTTACAAGTGTGTGCATTCTCTCAAGAGTCATTCCAAAGGCATTTGGTGTTGTGTGAAGCATTTGAGGCATCACACTTGGGGTGCTAGGATCTCAAGGTTTTCAAGGAATCAAATCAACTACAAGGTATGTAATTCTAGCCATCCTTGTAGGATAAAAGTTCCCCATGTATGCTAGAAAGGATTATGAACCTTGGAAATCATATTTTGCATGTATTTTAGACAAACATAGATCCAAGGTTATTAGGGTTGCATGTACACTTAGGAAGTGTTAGAATGCTCAAAACCCATCAGGGTGTCAACTTGGAATTTGGAATTCCAGATTAGGGATATGGTACTCCTAAAGGTGTCAACTTGGAAAGGTGTCTTCTGGTTCAGGAAATGGGGCAATATGGGCCCCAAATATATTGGTCATTTCAGGTTTATTGCCTGGGTGAGCAGGGTTGCATATCGTTTGGAGCTACCCAAGGAGCTTAGTCAGATTCACAATACTTTTCCCGTCTCTTAGCTGCGGAAGTGCTTGGTTGATGATTCCGCAGTAGATTCCTTTGGAGGATATTTAGGTGGATGAATACTAGATAAGAAAATGAATACTTTGCTAAAAAAAGTTGTGGGTCTAGTCAAGGTACAATGGCAGAACCGGAAGGGTTCAAAGTGGACATTGGAGCCGAAGAGGAGATGCATGAGCATTACCCAGAGTTATTTACATCAGTGGACTTCGAGGACGAAGTCTGATTCAAGTGGGGGAGAATTGCAACGCCTGGTTCCCATGTAAATTCCTTAAGGTATGCGGGGACCTTGTCAAAACTTGGACACAGGGTTTCCCCTGGTACGTTGGACATACCTAGAGTATGTAGGGGGTACTCGAGTCAGGGGAAAACTCTAAAATTTAGGTTTTGGTCCCCATTTAAGCACCTTACAACCTCAAGACCTCTTCTATCATTATCCTCCTTCGTCCCAAAGTAATTCTTACAAAACCCTAGCCCCCTTTTTCGAGAGTATTGAGCCATTTGTGTGTTTTGGTATATTTTTGGTACATCTTGAAGAAAGAAGAACCCTTTAGAGAAACACTTGTTGATTTGAAGCTTGTGGATCCAAAATATATTCACCTTGATCATCCTCTTGGAGGTATAAAGTTTTAACCTTGTTGATTCATCTATGAGATCTAGTTAGTTAGGGTTTTTGGCATATTTTGGTGTGACATCCCCAAAATCTCGGCCAGAAAAGACCGATTTTCATTTATGCTATTAAAATAATTTCAGAGTAAATCCTTTTGATTTGAAAGAGTTGCAGAATTTGTTCCCAAAAACAAAGTATGATAAAATAATATTTACCAAAGCATTTCATAAAAGAAATGTATTTTCATTATATAATCAAAACTCGGGATGTCATGTTCCGATACAGACCATAAAGCATAAACAATAACATTACAAGTCATTCAACAAATATATACATATTCAGACTTGTAAACAAAACCACTTGATGGTTCATCCATCTTATGCCCTTGCGCCACTTCCTGTAATACAAATAAACTGAGTGGGTTAGACTTGGGAGCCTGGTGAGCATATAGGGTTTTCAACCCACAATAAATAATTATATTTAATTTCCACCAATCAATAATAACCCAACTACCCATTCCCGTTATTCTCACTTTACGTCCCTAAGACAACTAACATAAGGGACCTAGTCTAACAATATTTCATCGGGGCGACAACACATGCTTCGGGGGTTCCTCAGCAATATAAGTCAAATAAGGAAACCATGAGGGGGATGGAATACAACGAATGAACACCCAAGTTCATTAACACCTACAGGTTATGAGGCTGGTAGCGTTCCACTGGACTGTCTAGAAAAGTCCGTGGTCGTCGTCTAAATTCCGCTAGATGACTGGATCAAAACAACATCGATGCCTCTCATCTGTTTATTACACACCAACTATCTACCCATGTTCTACCCAACATATTAGTAGATAAAATATACTTTTTTATACATAGTTTTAAAACCTGTATAGCATGCTCAATCAATACATTTTCCACATAACAGATGAGGCAGACACACATAACACATATTTCATAGAGAAATAATCAGATCTATAAGATAGAAGAAAGTGAATATACATTCACACATATAACAACAAAATATACACATAACACGTATTTTATATAAAATACTTCATAATTATGCGTTAGAAGAAAGTAACCACACACTCACTTGATCAGAAGATGATTGGACATCACTACGGCTTGTAGAAGTAGTATTCTTCGGTAGATCTGGAAGATCTTCGCAAAAACCGGACTCCTTGCGGGCAGAGCTTCGACTCGGGAATCTTACTTCTCGGGATCTTCGGGACCTCGGGACTTGCTTCGGGGCTCGGGAATGATACCGGGGGTTCGGGATAATTCTTGCACGAAAAACGATGCAAAAACGCGAGAAAAAGGGAAGAAATGAGCACACAACTCGGTTGCCCTCGACCTCCTTTTATAGGGGCTGGAACTTCAAATTACGCTGGGCGTAATGACGATAAGGTCGCTGACTCCCCCAAGGATAATATCGGTTAATATATATTTAAATTAAATATCAAAAATATTTAATAAACTTCAAAAATTCGTATCTTCCTCATACGAACTCCGTTTTCGACGTTCTTTATATCCCCGCGTAGGTGAGACTACGCTCTACAACTTTCGTTTAGACTTGGTCGGCTAATTTTGACTTTATTTTTATTATTTATTTTTAGTAGGCTGGGACAGGAAAACTCCGTTATAAAATCATAACTTCTTCATCCGACGTCCGTTTTCGCCTATCTTTTTATCGTTTTACTACAATTAATGAGATCTTCGATTCTCATTTAGATTGTTTCGGCTAAAAACCGCTCGGTCTCAAATCGAGTATTCGGGCTGCATACCGCTAAGTCGAAACTTCGAAAAATCATAACTTCTTCATACGAAGTCAGATTTGGGCGTTCTTTTATGCACGCTCTTGGTTTAACAAACTCTACGACTTTCGTTTAGATCACTAAGGCTAAATATCGCTCTAACGTAAATTTCACTTTTTATGTCTTTCAGCGTTGCCGGTTCTGTCGCGAAACTTCGACAAGTCATAACTTCTTCGTTATAACTCGGATTTCGGCATTCTTTATATCTTCGGAATCCTTGTTTCAACCTCTACATCTTTATTCAAAGATATCGGGCTTATCTCACACTTTAATTTTGACGCTTATTTTATTCTTAATTCATTAAATTATAATAATTAAGAAAATAAACACATAATTCACATAATTCACATAATACTCAAATATTTCATCATTAATACTCCAAAAAGAGTTACAAGGGTTAACCTAGACTATTACATCAACGAAAATGCCTAGCCTGGAAACGCGGGCGTTACATTTGGTCCCTTGAGTTGATTCATGTGAGTATAAGCTACTCCAGAAGCTTAGGATGGTAGATCTTGATGTTTTTGAGGTACCTAATGCATAAAAATCACATCTTGATGGCTTTAACTCAACCATGCAATAGTTAATGTTCATATTATGGAGTTAGAAGATTAGAAATTAGTTTTGGGCCTCTTTAAGCCATGCAAAGGCGTCAAGTTGATGACTTTATCATTTAAGAAGTTTCCTAAGAGCGAGATCTGCGATTTAGACATTTAGACTTAAGACAATAAGTGCTTAATGTGATTTTTGGCCATTAGGGGAGTATGTGGGGCGTAAATATGAGTACGCCTAGCGTATTGTGTTCAACCCCGTTTTCCCTTGTTGTTTGAGCTTGTACGCGGATCATAGCAGGGTAGTATGCTTCACGTACTCACTAGAGGACTTGTGGGTCATTATTTGGACCTTAGGGTTAGTTTGGGACATTTTGGGCCTTGGGTTTGGTTTAGGCCATGGCTTGTTGAGCCTAGGTTAGGAAGGGTAAAAGGGTATTTTACCCATTGTGGGAGGGATTATGATTTGGGCTTTTAGTTGTGGTTTATTATCCTAAATAGTGATTAGGTTTGGTTTAAATGTGTTTAGTGTGAGGAGCGGTTATAGTAGCAAATTCCGTGTGATTGCTTTGCATCTGATTGAGGTGAGTCTTCTCATAGTGTTTTGGCAGGTCGAAGGCACAATGTCAGCCCATTGATTATTGTTATTAGAATTCTAGTTGTTTGTGTTACTCTTGCGTATATTGTATGTGTTCGTCTGTATAATGGGATGGGCCCTATGCCTGGTGAGGCCTGATGAGTGTGTTAGGTGGGGCCCATCGCATGTTACTGACAAATCTGTACTGGGTGGGGCCTAATGTCGGGTGAGGCCCGATGGATGATGGGCAAGGGAAATTGTATGTATGGTATGTGGTATTTTGGGGAAACTTACTAAGCTTTGTGCTTAGGGTTGAAGTTTATGTTTCAGGTACTTACAACTCGAAGTGGAAGGGCCGGAACTGATCACAGTGCATCCATCCACGTTTAGTATATTTATGTTTGGGATTATACATAATATGTAACAAATAATAAATCAAGTAAACTCATAAACACAAGAAACTATCTACCCTAGTCTACATGTCTAACAACTCACTACCGCATACCAGGCCTTATACAACACATTACGCCGCAACTGACAGATCTCCAAGGAATGCCTAGTTATATTTAACTAGAGGTGAAATAGATAATTGAACAGGTGATCCCACTCTAGAGCCATAACCAAATAAGAAACAGACAAGAAAGCCTAGATCAAAAGTTCTCAGACTATCCTACGTTACTAAGTACAACCCCTAGGGCACTCCACTAGACTATCACCATCCTATTAGTACTTTAACTAGCATATCACTACTCTTATATCCTAACATATAAGGATATACACTTTAATATATAGTATTGTGAGGAAACTCACCTGAATCAAAGATCTAAGGAAACACAACAACGCTCTCATTCCCTGCACTAATCGCTCCGACGAACGGACTAGCACTAAACCAAGGTGAAAGCTTAATCAATGACCCAATTCCTTTAAGTTTGACCTAAAGTCAAACTGTTCAAAGAGTTAACGGTCAACAATTAACAAAAGTCTATGGTCAACCCTTACTATGACGTAGAGGACTCTTGGCCATGGCGTGGGAATATTTGGAGAAAACAGTAACGAGAACCTCAATCATCATGAAACGACTGGCATACCATCACGTCGTGGGAATTGATCCTGGATTGCTTAATGGATTGAACCCTTAATACATTAAGCCACCCACTCATCTTTTCCATAAGGCTTCCTTACACCCAAAGAGTCATAAAAGGTCATTTATTTATAGTTATGCATTTCTTTCCCCAAGCTAAGTCGTAACAATGGTGGAAATGAGGTCAAAAATCCCATACATGAGCCAAAACCTAACCAAATGTTAGATCTGGAACACTAAGCCTCAAAGGGACCTAAAGGATCCATAAGGTTGCCAACTTTAGGGAATCCATCCACTCAAACTCTCCCAAACATGGAGAAAATGCACAAAAATCCTAGATCTAGAAGCATAGATGTCACACCCCTAAACCAAGGATGGCGGAAACGTCCGAGGGTGGAGGACTTCATGTAGAGTATCACAACAACGAGTATAATAGTGCTCAAAGTAAATACAACCATCATAAATATAATTGAAAAAGTTACACCAGAGTATATGTTTACATGATTCGAATCAATTACATTATGGTACAAAATGAACTGTTTGACGATTCATCGTCCCATCCTCAAAACGTGGTTGATTTCCTGTTTTCACTGAATTCCTGAGAATACAAGTAGTTTTGAAAAGTGTCAACACAAAGGTTGGTGAGTTCATAAGATTTTGACAGTAAGAGTTTGAAAATCGATCTTTGTAATGAGATGTATGTTACCAGGAAAATCCAATATTTTCCTTACAAAAGTTATGTAGTCCTAAATACCAGGACCGAAAATGAACAAATATTTGTCATACTTAAAAATATAAAGGTGGTTTTAAATTGGCATAAAACTCTTTCTGATGTGAGAAAAATTCCGTAATGAATGATGTGTAGTCTTAAATACCAAGACCAAAAGTATACAATAAAGTATGTAATTGTTGATGTAAAAAGTGATTTTAAATCGACATAAAACCCTTTATTTTTTTTTGATATGAAGGCGTACAAGTACGTTTCCATACTTAAAGTAATTTCAGTGAGCTAAATAGACCTAACTCGCTAATTTAAAGTTAGAACCCGTAAATCTTATGATTGTTAATACCACATGTGAGCTATCATAACCATACTTGACATAGACGGCCTCGTAATGCGACGTTCTTCAGGCGTCGCCGTTAAATGACGCTTGTCACCACCGACCTGCCGGTCTAGCTGTTGCAAGCAGCTCTGGTGTGGGTTTGTCAAACCCAATATAGATCTATACACAACTATCACGTTCTCCCTACAAGAGACTCTGGTTACAATTTACAGGACTTTTTGACTTTGTTACTTTGGAAGTAACCCGAAGGGAATGACTCACAAATTTATTCATTAACAGATTTACGTGAACTAAACGGAAAACCTTTGGTAAATAAGTTTGAGAAGTAAATGATACATAAACTATACCTATTATAGTTTATCCAAAACATTTGTAATGTATAAGAATTCTTTTATGAATGCTTTAATGCTATGAATCCATAAACTATGCTCAATATAGCTTAATATACGTGTTCTAAATGAATGAATAATCTTATCATGAATGACTACATTTCAGTTTATGATGATAAACTAACATGGAAACACATTCAATATTTGGAACTTATCGTAATATACTTTGCTCAACATAATACAAAGTGTTATGAAAGTTATAAGCTGTTAACAAATTTTCAACCTTTATACACTGTTTTTGAAAAATCATAGAAAAATCATACGACATTGAAAACTAGATCCGTAAATTCTGAGAGTTCCGAAAATGTGTCTAGTTTACTCATAATTTTTATCATGATTTTTAATGATCTCCAACTTGGGTGAAAAAGTCCGTAATCACAGACTGGTCCGGATTGGTGTTTGAAATGATAGGCAGTTTTGTAAAAGATCACCATAAATTGTAGAAAAATCGTATGGAGATGTGCAAGTAGTCATTTTAAAGCTAAGAACTGGAACTACTTACACCTAAAACAGTTTTGAAAACTAAAATGTTTAAGTTGTCCAAAACAGTCCGTGAATGGAGTTGAACTTTTCTGATGAAGGCTGTTAGAAAAGTGTAGTTATGTTCTTGGCGTTTTAACTTGTATTCCCCCCCTAAAAACTTGAGAAAACATGAAAATATAGGGGTATGAACTCACCTTGAGTGATTTCAGTAGGTAAGTGTTGAAGAAGAGAAGTGTTCAACCCAAGAACACGTGAAGAATCACTTGAAGATTCGAAGATCTAACACAATTATGAGAGAGTTTGTGTAAGATATCCATGATTCGAGTAGAAAGAAGTGAAATAATCATAAAGAGAAGGGATTATTCTTACCAAATGTGGAGGAAAATCCCAAGATCAGCCCTCAAATCTCGAGTTCTAGAGAGGGAAAATGAGAGAGAAAAGAGTTTGCTCTTTTTGGTGAAAAGAGAGAAAATGAGAGAAATGAGGAGAGAGGAGGCTTTTCTAGCCTTTGACCAATTGTGGGGTTGGAAAAAGGTGGGAAAAGTACAATGAAATGACTAGGTAGGGGCTGATGGGGAATAGTGACATGGAGTGGGTGATGGAGGTTGCTTGTGTCATAAAATAAAGGAAAATCAACACTCCATCTTTGTACTTCACCTACTCCCCTTTGGATAAGGTTTTATCTTTAAAAACATGATTAATTAATAGTTTAGGGGCCTTATATGTTAAAATAAAGTTTTGGGTGAAAATCCCCTGCTAAAACAATTAAAAACGGGCTTAAAACGCAAATTTAATCGAAAACCGGGAGAAAAAGGGCTTCCCAGCGAGGCCTCTCGGCCCTAGGCCGACGTTCGGTCCCTAGGCCGAGGTTCGGTCATGGTGGTTGCTGAGCCGGATGCGAGATGCGAACCAGGAGCGAGAAGCGAAGGCGAAGGCAAGGGCTCGGTCCGAAGTCAGAAGCGAGGCTCAGAAGCGAAGCTCAGAAGGGAAGGTTCGGTCCTCGGTCCTCAGAAGAGAAGGTTCGGCAAGCCATCAGAAGGGAGGGTTCGGTTAGACATCAGAAGAGGAAATGGTCAGAACCGAATGAACTGTAGTGAACAGTACCTTTGGTTCGGTTCCTCTTCATCAGAAGGTTCGGTTCCTAAGAGGACTTTCGGTTCCTAAGAGGACTTTCGGGTCCTAAGAGGGGTTTCGGTTCCTAAGAGGGGTTTTGGTTCCTTAGGTCCGTTTTTCGCGTAGACTTCCGTTTTTGGGCTGTTTTCGCCAAATTCGAGGGTCGGGATGCCCCGAGTGATTATAGAAAGTTGGGAGAGATTTCGAGAGAGATTTGAGAGAGATTCCACATACTCAGAGAGATTTGGGAGAGATTTGACATACTTGGGGAGATTTCACATACAAAGAGATATTTGGAAGAGATTTCACATTCTTAGAGAGTTTTGGGAGAGATTTGACATTCTTGGAGAGATTTCACATACAGAGAGATATTTGGGAGAGATTTCACATACTTAGAGAGATTTGGGAGAGATTTGACATACTTGGAGAGATTTCACATACAAAGAGATATTTGGGAGAGATTTCATATTCTTAGAGAGATTTGGGAGAGATTTGACATACTTGGAGAGATTTCACATATAGAGAGATATTTGGGAGAGATTTCACATACTTAGAGAGATTTGGGAGAGATTTGACATACTTGGAGAGATTTCACATACAGAGAGATATTTGGGAGAGATTTCACATACTTAGAGAGATTTGGGAGAGTTTGACATACTTGGAGAGATTTCACATACAGAGAGATATTTGGGAGAGATTTCACATACTTAGAGAGATTTGGGAGAGATTTGACATACTTGGAGAGATTTCACATACAAAGAGATATTTGGGAGAGATTTCACATACTTAGAGAGATTTGGGAGATATTTCATATTCTTAGAGAGATTTGGGAGAGATTTGACATTCTTGGAGAGATTTCACATACAGAGAGATATTTGGGAGAGATTTCACATACTTAGAGAGATTTGGGAGAGATTTCTCATAGAGAGAGATAAAGTGAAACGATTGAGAGAGGTTTCATTGGTGACCTTTTTGAGTGTTCGGCTTCGCAATGCAGGGTCCGTAAGCCCCGTTAAGCCTTGTTTAAGGATCTTGCATACTCCCGATGAGTATGTAACATTGTTTTATCGGTTTGGGCTCTCCACGTACCACCGTTTTAGGTTAAGGAGATCTAGATGTACGTACTTTTCTATTTATGATCTCTCATTAGAATAGAGAGTTGTTTAGAAGTTACATAACGTAAAATCTAGTACTCACGGCAAATTGAGTTGACCGGTTTGACTTGTTGACTTTAGTTGACTTTGACTTGACCGAAAATTGACGGTTGTCACAATAGAACATAAAGCTTGGAACTTGAACACTTACGATGGTCCAAAATAAGCACAAGAAGGTGGTCATGCTTTGTGTTTAAGCCAACATACTTGGGCATACCATCAGTATGTTGTAGACTAGCGGCGGGTCAGCTGTATGATAAGAGAGAGTGGTCCAGGTGATTTTAGGCCTTGCGAGGTGGGCTAATAAGAATGTAGGTTCACAAGCGGTCTAGGTATGTTGTAGTCCTTACGAGGCGAGCCAAACAGACTGAAGGCTCATGTGTGTGCATGCATTGTATGTATATCGTGGTGTGTGGTATTTTGGAGGAACTCAATAAGATTTGACTTATAGTTATGGATTAAATGTTTTTTTAGGTATTATTGGTGATCATAGGAAGGAAAAGGCATGACTGTTCGCACAAACAACAACAATTGAGTTTCAGTTTTATTTATAGTACTCTGATTTTCAAACATCTTTATTTTGGAACAATTGACTTTTATAACTGGGATTTTATGTAAATGATGATTCTACCTTATTTAAAAATGGAAATTTTTGCTTGTGAAATTGGGAAGTTACAAGTTGGTAATAGAGCCCTGGTGAGGGATTTGTTAGAACACTTGTGTGAATCCAAACTCAAAACTAGGATCCGAGGAATTTCATAAAACGGTTTTGAAAAAGAAATTTTAATAAAATGGTTGGGTTAGAGACATGGGTTCGGTCTCTTGTTGTGTTCTTGTTTGATTGTTGGATTGGGATTGTGAACATGGACCTCTCACCCGACCTCGGTTTTACAAGAATATGCGATGTGTACAATCAGCCAAAGCATGAACAAGAAAGTACTTCCCAAACTAACCATACTTGTTATATGTTGAACTTGAACTTGCTGATATGCGAATTGTTAGAAATGTATGCTAGTGGATAGGATAAGGATCCATTCAGGAATTGAATGATAAGTATTACCTGATTTCTATGATGCCTTATAGCCTAGGGAATTACTTGTTATATGCTATCTGATTATTTAAATTGCTAAGTGTATGTTGCATAGTTGGATATGTTGGGACACACACACATACACACACACACACACATATATATATATATATATATATATATATATATATATATATATATATATATATATATATATATATATATATATATATCTTATAAAGCTTGCATTTTTCCTTGAACCTCATGCATTTGAAACTCCCAAGATACCACATTCATTTGAAACTCCCATGACTTTTCAATTTCTTATAATATATTTACTTTTATTTATAAAGTTAAATCTTTAACTTTTAACATATTATATTTTATTTATTAATTTTAAAATATTATTGTATGTAAACCTTTATCATTTTAAAGCTATAACTTTTGAACAGTTTGGATAAAATACTTAAATTGTTAATTTAAATATAACATTACATGGTTAACTTAATATAAATTTTAGTTCAACTTAAACAACACAAAGAATATTTTATAAATAGTTAAAAGTGACAAATTGTAGTGTATTTCTAATAATGATTATAAGTTGGTTAAAAAAGTTAAATAAATATCAAACCTAAAGTGTAATCATAAATAAAATAAATTGTAATATTAAAATAATATCTTTATTCCTACTTATAAAATTATGTCTTTAATTTTTAACATATTATACTTAATTTATTAGATTTAATATGTTGTTATATGTAACCCATTATCAGTTTAAAGCTACAACTTTTGAATAGTTTTGATATAATACTTAAATTGTTAATTTAAATATAACATTATATGATCAACTTAAATATAAATTTCAGTTTCACTTAAAAAACCCAAATAATATCTATGTGAATAGTTAAAAGTGATAAATTATAGTGTTAAATGAAAAAACTAAATTGTAATCTCAATTTAACTAAAATATTTCCTAAACGTATTTTTATAATCATATAAATTTTCAAATAAGTAGCTTAAATAACTTAGAATAACAATAGTTAAAACTAACTTTATATAAACGCTTATATTGTTACTTTTAAAAACCAAAAATAATTTTTGATATTTTAAATATTTACAATGATAGAAATTAAAACGTTAAACAAATAAATTTTAAAAAATTAATTAACAAAAAAAATAACATTAAACCATATATTATTTTTTATTTTCATTTATGAGTAACCCGCGGGGGTAGAGGTCATTCAAACGATTGACATTATGTAGTTTTAATAGATGTATACATTATAATATAATTCAAAATAATCAATATATTATATCAATTCTGTATACGAATTATTATATCAAATTTAACAACGTTATTGTTATATTTAAGAAAACATATATTTGTAAAGATTTCAACTATATAGGTGTTTCTGCGCAACGCGCGGGCATTCGCCTAGTACTTGTATATATTTGATGCTGCAAAATATACATGATAGTTATAGTTTATGATTTGTTGATGGAAGTTCATATGTTGAAGACTGAAGATCATCCCCTGATGACTGAAAGACCCTGAAGACATTACAACACCAAAGGAATGAAACACCATCTAGTGAAAATTGATCAGTGTGTGTGTCCAGATGCTGATGATTATGACACACTGATCATATGACACGCTGATGATACTCGTTACTATCTGTTGAAGTTGAAGCTGATCACCGTGACACCTTGACGCTGATGCTGAAGCTGATCTCCTTGACGTTGATTCTCATGCCCTGATCAACAAGACTCCCTAAAGTTGATGCTTTGATTAACATCTGATGTGCTGATGCTGATATCTGAATCTGTAGAAGATCTCATATGATCCATTCCTTATATCCCATATCAGTTTATATTTAGATTAGATACAATTCCATGATTGAAGGGATTCATTAGAATAGATTAGTATATATTCATGTATTAGGGTAAAACCCTAATTATGTTTGTAATGGATTTGTGTCATTCGTATTTGTAACCTCATTCTCTTGGTGAGAACACCTTTCTTAGTGAAAGATATCTTTATGATACTTCTATGTTCTTCATTGTTCTTTCTTGTTTATATTTGATCTACGAAACTACAAAGGGTTTGGGACATTCAATTGGTATCAGAGCAGGCTAAAACATTTGTTCTAGGATCTGTTGATGATCCAGAAGTTCTTTCACTATTCAGAAAATAGAAAATCAGAAGGATGAGAAGAAGAATATATCTTATACAATCATCGAAATATGAATAATACATCAGACATTTAAAAAAGGGAGTATTGTATGTTTTCTTATCTTTGGTATTATCTAACTGCATCACGTATGTATGGCCCATATAATGTCTCTCATATGAGAGGATAATTTAAGAGGAAGGATCATTAAAGATACAAACGTGTGTGATGAAGAAGAAAAAAGGCCAATCCAAAAAATAAAAGGGCAATCGATCAAGTCCTTTATCACGTTTTCCTGAACTGATGTATGATCCAAAGGCACCTATATTCGTGTTCTTCATGGCTGAACTAGATATGAAAGACAAAATCATCAATAAGAACCAAGATAATATAGAAGTTTTGAAGAAGAAGTTGGTTGAAAAGGAGAAAGAGATATCCGATCTGAAGGAGAAAATTAAAGAAAAGGATGTGAAGAAGAAAAGCTTTTCATCTGTAAGTGTTCAAACATATGATGTACCTAAAGAATGTTTATCATCAAGAAGCCCTTTTTTCACCTTGATAAGCATCACATCAAGTCTCACATTTTCAAGTCTTCACACACTGATAAGTTTATTCATACTGCAAATACTTTTGGCATTGTCAAGCCATCTCAAGATGTGAGGACTCCATCTCACCCTGTCAAGACTCGAGTTCCATCTCCAAACATCAGAAGAGATCAAGCTAGTAAATTTTCTAAAATTTGTTTTTGGTTGGATAATACTTCTTACAGGGCAAAACTAACAAAGACAAGGAAGCAGAGGCAACAATCAAAGAAGACATGGGTTCCAAAGAAACTTTTTCTGAATCCACTAAAATGAGGCAAGTTTGGGTTCCCAATAGTACATCTCCTGAAATTGAAACAAGGGAAAATACCACAAATAGACAAAAAATGGGGGTGAATTTCTAAATTTAGTCATAAAATTTGATTTTTCCAGCTATAGACATACATTCCGCGGAGGACCCTTCGCGGACCTCCGCGGAATGACGTCATCTCCGTGGAATGGATCTTGGGTTTTTTTTTCTTCACATCGATTCTTCGGGGTTTATATTAATTCCCCAACTAATTATTTTCAAGTAAAGATTATAATAGTACATAATCTTTTCTTAAAAATAATTAGTTTGGGAAATGAATATAAACCCCAAAGAATCGATGTGAAAAAAAAACTAGAGATCCATTCCTCGGAGCTACCTCCGCGGAATGAGTTCATTCCTCGGAGGTAGCTCCGCGGAATGGATCTTTAGTGTGTGTGTATTATTTATTTTATTATTTTTTTAATACATTGATTTATTTACGATTTTGCCATTCCGCGGAGCTACAGTAGATTCCACGGAGCTCCGCAGAGCTACCTCCGCGCGGAATGCATGTCTATATCCGGAAAAGTCCATTTTTATGTCTATTTTTTGAAAACACCCCCATTTTTTTTTGACTATTTACGATATTTTCCCTTGAAACAAAGCCAGTCATCGGATTTAGAAAGAAACATTACAATCAAAAGTCTCCAGGAAAGAAGAAGAGGGTTCTGAAATCTAAAGCTGGTTGTTTTAAGTCTGATCTGAAATTTTTAGAAGTCATGTATGTTTCACCACCCAAACTTATTTGGGTCCCTAAGACCTCTTGTTAAGTTTTGTCAATGAGAAAGACTCCAAAAAATGTCAGGCTCATATTTATGTAGTCTCTCTATTTATATTAAAAAGGGTGTTTATATGTTCATTTTTATTTCTGATGTTAAAAGATTTTTGGAGCTTGTTTTGAAATGCCATGTAAGTAGATGTGACATATATGATGAGCCTTGGTTAAAATTTATTGTTTGTGTGTGGCCTAAAGGATGGTGAAAGGAGCTATTCTCGACAATATGAAATGTTATTAGCATGGGTTCTCTTAATATATAGTTGTTAGCCATGTGAAAAAGACGAATTTGAGGATAGTGCAACATTAATTTCTCTGTGATAGTGTTTATTGGCTATTCTCGATAATATTTCAACTGCTAGGGTTAGTTTGGTCCAACTTGTTTGGTTAATCTCAAAACAAGATAGGTTGAAGATTGAAGCATGTCATGTGAGAATGCATGGCTAAAAGACAAAGCATGGGCATTTCCGTCTTTATGGTTTTCAATGAACTTTCATAAAAGCAAAGTTGGTCCTATGCTGGCTTGTTAGTAGTTTTATTGTAATTTCGTCTCAACAAAAAGATGGTGCTTTTCTATCAGTCCATAAAGCTACATGGTTGCATAATGTCAACATTGTGTATGACTCTCCATTTCCCTACACCAAAGAGACTCCATAAAGTGTAACTTCATTATTCTCTCGTAAAGCATGTCCTCGCGGGTCTCTCATGATGACCTAAAGTCCAGACTAAAGAGAGTACTAGTATATGGTTGTCAATTCCAAAAATGGAAGGGGACTTGTCATTAAAAAAGGAATTCTCAGAAATGTTGAATTTCGTGCATTGTTACATAAGGTTTCGTGTTTGCTTAGCATGCCTGCAATAAATAGGAGCTAAATGAGGAAAGTGTTCAATATTCTTTATACAAGGTTATGGTTGAAAGAGACCAAAGTTGAAGGAAAAAGGAATAGAGGCAAACAAAAGTGACATGAAAGGTCATGGTGAAGGAAAAGAAATGAAGAAAGAGAAGGATATTTTAGTTTGCTTCCATGGAATGTGATTCTTTTCATAGTTTTCTACATTATCATGTCAAATAGCATCAAGACGAATCAAAAGTAAAAGCCTAATCCTATATCTCCCTACCTCCCTCTCTCTCTCTCTCTCTCTCTCTCTCTCTCTCTCATTTCACATGATGCATAGGATCTAACAGGGCGGTTTAGTCTCATGGACTATTGTCTGTCATACGGAGAAGAAGAAAGCTTGGCTTGAAAGCTATATGTTTTTGTGGTTAGTTGCATGTCCAAACAAAAGAAAAGAGTCATAAATGTCAGGGGTATTTTGGTAAAATTGGTTCATGGCTTTATCTTTGTTCTATCTTTACCTGTGACGTGGGTTCTAGGAAAGAAATGAACAAGACTAACAAGATTGGTTTTTATGTTATCTGTTTGCTGACTAAAAGCATGACTTGTATCTTTTTTTAAGAATTATGCAAGATATGTTTTCATTTGAAAACAAGAAAAAATGCCATAAAGTCACCAATATGAAAATGAGAAAGCATGGGAATGGTTGAAAGACAAAGAATAGTGGATGAAGAAGATCATGAAGTTGCATAGACAGCAGAACAAAAAAAAGGTTAATAGCCATTCAGAAAGCTGAAGAGGAAGTTGTTGCTCGTGAAGAAGAGAAAAGACAGTGATGCATCTATGGATTCAAGATGCTATATTGATGGATTCCCTTATGATCGCAGATGTAATTCTTTTTGGAATGAAGATTCATATGATATAACTAGCGATATTGAGTCAGTGTTTTATCATTTATGACTACATTGGGAGAAGATGTTTCCATCTGAAAAGAAATTAGAACAAATTTTATTTCAAAACAAATCGTGAAGGGTTTTTCCATCACTGACAAAGTTTTGTTTGAAAAAGGAAAGAGGCAGAAGAGATTGCCATGGCAGTACAATCTGTTGAAAATTAGCATGGATCGAATGAAAATTAGCATGGATCGAATGAGTCTCTTTCATTGACTACTTCAAATAAATGAAAAGGGGAGCAGGTTCCTTGGAGTTGTCACTATCAAAGTGTATGTGAAAGTACTAAGAGATTTGTCACGTGAGAAAAGCTATAGGGGTTGCTTGCTCAAAACGTCAGCTCCAAAGCAAGTCTCTAAGCCTCCTTTAAGTTTCTGACGTCTCTTTCAGGTTGGGTTTTAGTTCAAAAATAGTTTCATAAACTAGAAAATTATGGCAACTGAAGACTTTAGTTTTGAAAACGTCAGCTCCAAAGCAACGTCTCTAAGCCTCCTTTAAGTTTCTGACGTCTCTTTCAGGTTGAGTTTTAGTTCAAAAATAGTTTCATAAACTAGAAAATTATGGCAACGGAAGACTTTAGTTTTGAAATAACATAACCATTTTATACCCACCAAGGATCTCCTTGCAAGTTATAGAAAGATAAAAATACCAACCATAGAAAGGATGGAGAAATAACAACCTTTGTTGTTCTCTGGGTCCTCTTGGGAGGCTTGGAAGTTGATGAAGAATGTGGAACATTCGAGACACCAACAATCACTCAACTTGATGTAGATGCTAGTCCATAAACTCTTAAACCCTTAAGCTTTAAGTTCATAACCAATATGAACTTAAATAGGGCATGAAGATGCAAGTAATCTTGAAGAAAAGAAGAACAGAAGGGAGAGAGTAACCTCCTATAAGGAGGTTATGGTGTTAAAAGGGAAGAATGGATCAACACATTCAAGAGTGAAAACCTCTAATTTATATTGTATTAAAGTGAAGTCTTTAATCATTAGGTCCTTCCACTTTCGACAAACATGTCCCTAAAGCTTACATGTCCCCCATGCATGCACCATGCTTCATTTCTTTTTAATAAACCAAGGGAAAAGCCATCCCTCTTTACGTATAGCTCATTTTCGGTCACAATGATGAAAAAGAGAAGAAAGAGTTTATATTTTATAAACTCAAAGTTTATAAGATATAAACTTTGTCGTTTGCTAAAAGACAAAAAGGCTTACCTAGTCCAAAATATTGTACATGACTTATTAATTCATACCATATGAATTATGTAATATTACCTGCTAATGAAAATTAATTATTTCCTAGAAATAAATAATTTCCAATTTAATTAAAAGAGTTTTATTGAATTTATTAAAATTAATTTCTAATAAATAATCAATTATATCAAGTTGTTGTTAGTGTGACCCATTAGTATCATATGTTAATTTGCAATAACACTTAAATATGATTCTTGAGCATACTAGATCTTTCAATCCCCCACTTGCGCAAGACTCATATTAGACTGATATAGACAGTGGTGAACATCTAACAACATTTCACTGCCCCCAACAATATACGACTTTGTGCCATTCTATCAACGCCCAATTCCCAAAAACCTCAAAGCTACAAGTGGTGTATAAGGCAAGTTTATCAGTTATCACTTTGCTACAGACATCATGTTGAACATGAGATATGGACCGCGGTCAATCTCATTACTTGTTCAACTTTTGGTAAGGTGCCTTAGATGTCTAACTATCAACACATAAGAGGAACAAATCCAATCTTGACTACATAAGCCTCTTATATAGTTCACACCATACCTGAAAATGGCTTTTATAACTTCACGGTAAAGGAACAACATTTGACCATATCAAAGCATAATACTCCCTACACCTAAGTCCTAATATATATCTCAGGTGTTAAGGATACAAGGACAATACCTTTTTAATCAACTATCATTCATCATAGCGATCCATGAGATGATCTTGATGCATGTCAGTTCAATACTAGTTCTCTGACAGGTACATATGAAACTTGGTTACAACCGCCTACTTTAGTGAGAGTCAACCAATCCAGTTCATATTAGTCTTACTTTATAATTACTCCCACAATTATAACCGACTATGAACCTTTAGAGTAATAACATTATTCATGGATTAAACATGTTAATATAGAACACAACAAGTATTAATGTGATGACTATATCCCAATATATCATAAATATATCTAATAGTTGTTATAATGTTCCAATATCCAAATACTAAATCCAAATCAAAATCCCATCTCTAGAATAATGAAGTCTTATAGCTGAAGTGTGACCATTCATACTTAGCTCAAAAGAATGAATTTATCAATGGATCTGACAAAATTTAATTTGTGTGAATTATGTGAATATTATCATCTCCATACTTAACTTTACTCTAAGTATAGTTAAATATCTTGGAGAATATGATTGGTGTCCTTTCGTGATGTAGAGTCTCTTAACTTGATTAAGTATACTCTCAAAGTCATAAAGATTTCTATGTGATCCTTGAATGATAGAAATCAACATAGTTTTTCAATGATCCCATTTATGTAATCATTTTTAATTCAACTTCTAAAGTAATGTATTCTTATTTCCTAGTAGATTGTGTCATTATGTTTTGCTTGGACCTCATTCCAATAAAACTTACGTTTCATTCCATAATGAAGTCAAAATCCAATTATAATTCATAATTATTTATATCTATTTAGAAATTCACATCTTGTGTAACTCTTTCCATAAAGATCCTTTTCTAAACTAATTGGATCATATGCATTCTCTTAGTTCTTCTAAAGTACTCTTAGAATGCTCTCTTAGTCATCTAGTGACTTAACCATGTATTCAATTAGTATCATATGACATGCTTACAGTATGATCAAATACCATGTCCTATGCATAGTATGGCGTAAAAGATGAATTCATTTGCCAAGCAAATAGAATATAAATCATTTCATCTAGTTCAAGCCTATGAGTTATGTACTTTTGAGACTAGCTCAAAATGGTGCCATATGACAATGCCAAGAATTCTCCAAAAGAATCTTGTGTCTTGATCCCTTTCAATATATTGCCAACATATGTATAAGGACATGAAACTTTTAACATTCATTTTATCTATCCCTTATATATTTTGCATTCTAAGAATGTATATTCTCCTTCCTAAGTCATTCATTTTAGAAACACTTTCCGAGTCAAGGTGAAAACGACCTTGCTTAGTCCAAATGTGATTTCAAATGATTAAGTATGTCTCATTCATAGAAGATTAGGAATTTCACTATGCTCCCACTAGTTCTTAGTAAATACACATGTTCTATTCATTTTGATATAAAAACATACCTTTTGGTTTTATATAAAATGATGATTATAACATCTAGATGTTTGCTTTATATCTACAAATGAATCTGAAGCTCTACACATTTTGTTAGGATAACATGGATTAAGAAAACCTCCAGGCTATTCTATATAGATATCTTCCGGTAGATGTCTATTAGAAAAATGGTCTTTGATCTATTTGCTATATCTCATATTAAGAATATAAATATATAGTAAATTATATCCGTGTTGATCTAATCATATCTACTTGTGAAAAAGGTCTGATCACAGTCAATGGCATGAGTATGAGAAAATCCTTTTATAACAAGTCTTGTTTTAAATGTGTATGGTTATCCATGTAATTTATTCTTTCAAGAAGAATCATTTACTCCTTCTAGCCTTGTTATAGGGACAAATTTTAATCAAGCCCATACTTGATTCTCATACATGGATTACATCTCATGTTCATGACTCTAAGCCATTTATCAAATTCGAGATTTGACATAGCATCATGGTATTTGATGTATTTTCCAGAAACCATCAATAAAAGCTCCTCAATGAGAGATTCCACATTTCTCAAGTCATAGATGATTTCTACCACTAATGCAAACAATTTGTTTATGTGGATAGCTATTATTCTAGTTTAACAATCCTTGTTAAAACTAGTGCCAACTATTACTACATAAGGTTATGGTTCTTGAGATGCTTCAAGTTCCATGTACCTCCCACTTGTTTTGTCATTAGAAGCTTGCTTTCTACTAACTTAGCTTTCACAAGAATAAAAGAACCTATTCTTGGTGGGTTTGTATATAACAATCTAAGAGACATTTAGAGTATTATACAAATATGTATTTAGTATATTTTGGGTTTAGAAGCTTTAGTCCAACATTGGGTTCAAATCCATAAAACATTAAGTAAGATGAGGATGGAGCATTTCCATACTAAATCTTATAAAGTTTTTAATCTACTTATTAGTTGTTATTTGTATTCAAGATGCAACTAATAGTGATTGAAGTAATATCCCACAAAGATTAAAGGAGGATATTTCTACCGATTAGAAAATAAATCATACCAAGTAAGATTTAATTCATCATTTATTATCATTAAGGCCTTAAATGGTTCTTACTGGTTTGTATCTCAACTTTTGAAATCTTCAACAAAGATTTCACACTTATGTTTTACCATGTAAAATATAATTAAAACTACTATAGTTGTTAATAAAGTTGATTTGGTATCTTGTGCTTAATCTCAGACATTCATCAGAAAGGAAGTCATACACCAAGGTGTATAGTTCCTTAATTATTTTCTCTACACCTTAGTGAAAATATCATTAGGAATCCTTTACATATAAATAAGGTTCACATATGTCAAATAAACTACATTATTTTCCTTCAAATATCCCTTTCTTGAAGTTGTAATATGTGAATGTCATTTATATAATAAAGATAACAATGTCAAAGATAAGTTTGATTTAAAAGAAGTTTAATGCAAAAGTGCTTGTATATAGAACTTGATTTTATTTAGAAAAATGTTGATATTTACTTTACAATTCTATTAATAGATCTAGTGTCATAATAGAAGTTTATAATTTCAGCATATGAATATTATCGTTACGGAAAACGATTAAGTAAATGATCAAACATTTGAATAAAATAACTGAGACATAAATTTAGACATGCTAAATTAAAAACAATACATTGTTCTAAAACAAATATTGTTTTACATTACAAGTAATTTATTTTCTAAGCATAAATAATAAACTAAACTCCGAGAGTGTAGTTCCTACTTGATTGTGCTCAATTGGTTACTCTTTAATAAATATCTGCAAGCCATTTACAAATATTAGATTAACACTTTAGAACCAAGTAAGTAAGTGTTATATGAAAAGTATGGGTTCTATCTAGTAGATACTAGAAGTACTAGTCTCTTCCAGACTTTTTTTTTCCAAATAAGTGGAGTAAATCCTCTTCCAGTGTCCAGTTTCTTCATAAAAGAAACAAGATCCATCTATGCAGGCTTTAGTAGATTTCTTGGGCTTAAAGGTGTTCAGTCCATACAACATGGGCCTCCTAGATCACACAAGGTGATTCTTTTAGCCTTGCATTATTCCAATGTTTAAAGTAGCATTAAATAAAATATCATTGTATTTATTGGAATATTGCTTGAACTGTTATATCATCAGATATATGTTTAAATTATCCAAGACTTCTTAGAATTCATGGATAACTATTCCTAACTTGATGGTAGAAGCATCTTTAACATCACAGTGATGCCTTTACTAGGTATCATTTTCAGGTTTATTGCTCAAAGTAAATAGTTTAGTATTAGGAACTTTAAGGGTATACAATTTCATATCTCTCAGGAGATTGTTTCTTAAGACATGAACTCACTCATTGAAGTTGTATCTATTGAATGTTATTGTTTCATTAAGTCATTAAAGAAATTGACAATTCATGATAATGAGAATGAATTATATAACTACAAATTTTAACAAAATTCATTTAGTATTTTCAAAATTTAATCTTCAATAACTAATACCCTTTTATTTTCCAAAAAAACATTAATTATGAAAGCCTAGGGTCCAAGTTGCAAAACAAATAAATGGTTATGTATCCTTTATCCCATCCATTTGAATTCAACCCGGTAGATATTGATTATCAATTATATCTTGCTATATAATTCCTATATTTATGAGATCTCTAATAACAAATTTAATTAGACATGTTTGATCCCATCTATGCCTCGAAACTCTCTTATTTAGGGGTCCTTTATCACAAAATATTTCCGTTCAAATCATCCAACTTGAAAAACTTATGTAATCGGCCTATAACTTGGTTATAGAAATCGTGAAGATACCCCGACCATCAAAAGACAACACTAAGAGGTTAGGTATCCTTTATCCCACTAGTGCATACAGACGATATGTTGGTTTTTTTTCCAGAAGGATTGCATAGATTTGAGGTTTATAAAATAAGGGTCTTTATATGTTTTATAATTCTAGTTTAAAAACATATGATGTCATGGTTATTACATGCATATAATAATCATGGTATCAGTTTTCAAAAGAAAATCACTTTTAGAGGTTTTATGTAAAAAGCTAGTTTTTTTTATATAATTTGACGCAATTCAATTTTGAGTGTATTTGAACCTTATGTATCTTTATAAAACCGACTTTTATTTTTAAAATAATAACTTGTTTCATCTTATATCAAATTTTGAAAACTTAAACTCCATTTGATGTTTATTTTGTCCAAAGTTATTTTAGCATGTGAAAAACTAATTTATCAACTACACATAATAATTGCATAAAATAAACAATACAAAAATGCATAAAAAGATATGTGCATAAACATAACCTACTAATGACTTTTTTTGTGAGCCAACATAAAAAATGCCAAGTCCATTCCTAAAGGGACATTTAAGGGGACCAAAAAACTTCTTGTAATGTTGTTGTAGAAGCTCCCACTTAAGTAAACACCCATTGTTTGAAAAAGATTTGAAGAACTTCTTGAAGGCTAAAATTCAGCAACTGTCGATAAAAGTCCCACAGCCCGTTGTAAATAACATTAGTGACACTTTTCAGAAAATGTTACTGAAAATCCTGCACACCTTTTAGACTCGAAAATGATTTGTTTTGTCTTCATAAAATGGTTCCAACTTCATCTCTTGTTATATTTTTTACAAACAAATTAATTCTGAAAACTAATCTATTACTTACAAAAATAAACCAAGAAAACTAATCTATTTAATTTATTACATACCATATGAATATATAAATTATTACAACCATTTTTATAAAACAACCAACACAACAGCACAACAAACACAATGGTCCTTGGCTAGTTTATGCACATCATATACATCAATATACATATAAAACTACCTTTGTTTTTTTAAGACAACTGTTAAATGACAAAAGATACATGAAAATTTTGTCACATAAAATAACAAATATAAAGTTGTCATAGAAAATATGTCTGAACTTATTTTATACAAAAACAAGTTATCAATATTCTCCAAAAACTAAGATTTCCAAAAATCAAAAAATCTAACCAAACTTGCAAGGTGGTTCTGATACCAATTGTTGGGTTTTAGTTCAAAAATTGTTTCATAAACTAGAAAATTATTGCAATGGAAGACTTAAATTTTGAAATAACATAAACATTTTATACCCACCAAGGATCTCCTTGCAAGTTCTAGAAAGATAAAAATACCAACCATAGAAAGGATGAAAAATAACAACCTTTGTTGTTCTTTGGGTCCTCTTGGGAGGCTTGGAAGTTGATGAAGAATGTGGAACCTTCGAGACACCAACAATCACTCAACTTGATGTAGATGCTAGTCCATAAACTCTTAAACCCTTAAGCTTTAAGTTCATAACCAATATGAACTTAAAGAGGGCATGAGGATGCAAGTAATCTTGAAGAAAAGAAGAACAGAAGGGAAAGAGTAACATCCTATAAGGAGGTTATGGTGTTAAAAGGAAAGAATGGATTAACACATTCAAGAGTGCATGCCTCTAATTTATATTGTATTAAAGTGAAGTCTTTAACCATTAGGTCCTTCCACTTTAGACAAGCATGTCCCTAAAGCTTACATGTCCCCCATGCATACACCATGCTTCATTTCTTTTAAATAAACTAAGTGAAAAGTCATCCCTCTTTATGTTTAGCTCATTTTCAGCCATAATGATGAAAAAGAAAAGAAAGAGTTTATATTTTATAAAGTCAAAGTTTATAAGATTTAAGCTTTGTCATTTTCTAAAAGACAAAAGGCTTACCTAGTCCAAAATGTTGTACATGACTTATTAATTCATACCGTACGAATTATGTAATATTCCTTGCTAATGAAAATTAATTATTTTCTAGAAATAAATAATTTCCAATTTAATTAAAAGAGTTTTATTGAATATTTATTAATATCAATTTCTAATAAATAATCAATTATATCAAGTTGTTGTTAGTGTGACCCATTAGTATCATATGTTAATTAGCAATATCACTTTAATATGACTCTTGAGAATACTAGACCTTTCATTTCAAGCGTCAATAAAAGTCTTATTACTTCAAGCTTCAGTCCCTATCACCGAGCTTCCCTATCATCTTTAGTATCTAGTTGTCATCAAAAGTCGAAAATATCCTTCCCAACACATATGCTTTCGGATAATCCTCAAATAGAAAGTGAGGTTCTTTTTTTAAGGAGATTTGACAAAAAAGGGGATGTTTGCATGGGAAAGTCATGTTTCGATGCACAAGAAAGTATTGTTTGCATGGGTTCAGTCAACATATCATCAAAGAATGTCGATATCTTTGTGTTGATTAAGTTAAACTATTTTTAGTTATTAATTTTGTTAGTTTCTTTTTTTGTGTTGATTTTGTTTAGTTAATTTAATTTTGTCTCTTATGTTTATTTTTTTAATCTAAAAAAATAAAAAAACAAATGTTATGCATGTCTTTTTGGCAGATCAAGTGGGTTCTGCTCCCAAACATGATAGAAAAGAATGCATTAAAGTAAAAAATGCATTAAACATTTAGCTTTTGGGGGAAAAATTTAACAATGTGTCTGATGTTCAAATTATCTATGAACATTAGAACTTATTTACCCCCTAAAACTCCTAACAATTATGTATTCATTATGTTTTTAAAGTTCTTTGGTTTCAGGCACTGATTTTTAGTTAAATAAGAGAAAATGTGGATGCTTGATCATGTGATGTTTTTAGATTGTTTCAAGTAGGTCTTGGTGACAATCTAGCTACCTAATGTGTAGATACACATTTGGTTTAAGATTTGCAAATTCAATGCACCACTTCAATGGAATTCACAAGAAATTTCATGATTTATGGTCATACACTGTGTTTACAAAGTGTCTTAAATAATTAAATCACAAGCATATGGGGAGAAATTTCATGATTTATGGTCATACACTGTGTTTACAAAGTGTTTTAAGCTGAGACCTATGCTTCATTTGGTTTGGTTTCTTGTGATAATATCATTGTACCTTTCATGATTTAATGGTGGCATTTCATAAGCCAAGTATGTAACTTTTGGCAAATCAATGTCCCTGGAACAAATGTTGTCACATATGACTTAAGTCTCGTGGCTTCTACCAGTAAATTACCTCATGAGACTTCACTTAAAAATTCTTTAACTGAACAGGTCATGATCTTATTTGTTGAGACAAAATGATCCATCCATCTTTGATGTTGAATCTAATAGCAAGGTCTATTCTTCAACTAAGAGATATTTCCTGGTGACAAATGAAATTTCTTATAAGGCAAGGATGTTATCCCCTCTCTTATATAATCTTTTTCTCATGTCCTTGACCCCCTAGATTGAGGTATGGCATGGCACCATTATGAATTGACGGTGGATTTACTCCAAGATTTTGACTACTCCTCTTTATAAGTCTTCTTTAGAAGAACTTGATGATTCATTATGCGATACCACACACTAATAAAAGTTTGAAATTATATGCCGATGGTTAGTCTATGTACCATAGGCTATCACACACACTAACCCATTCTTGCCCTTATCATTCTTCTTAACAGTTTTATGATTCAATGTCAAATGCCAAATAATGTTGATAACTTGAAAACTCTATGCGGATAGGTATATCATGTATCGTGATGTATTACACACACCTACCCACTCTCACCCATTTTCTTCTAATAGAGGTAGTTAATGAGTTGGCATATAAAACCATACGCTGATGAGACTATGCAAAACTGTGTAAATGATCTACTATTGTAACAACACAATAGTGCGATACACCTATCCTATCCTTTAACTTTGTTTGATGTTTATTTTTATTTCAGGTTGCTTACTGTCTTCTTTAAAAAAATAAAAAAGAGAAGGAAACGCTTATTGATGCTGTTAAAAAGGAAGAGAAATGTCTAGTTTTGCTACATTGTTACTTGATCATTTCTTGAATAGCAGACACTCTTGAAAGAAGAAGGTTATAATCTAAGGGGGATAAAAAATCAGCATATTACTTTAGTTGTATTTATCTATTAGTTCATTCTTTATTAGTTTAGTTTTGACATCATCAAATAGGTGAAGATTGTTGGGTCGCATACTTGTATATATTTGATGATGCAAAATATACATTATAGTTATACTTTATGATATGCTAATGGAAGTTCATATGTCGCAAACTGAAAATCATCCCTTAATGACTGATAGACCCTAAAGACATTATCAGCACCAAAGGCATAAAGACACCATTTACTGAAGACTGATCAGTGTGTCCAGAAATTGATGGTTATACATTGATGACACATTCATCTGGTGATATGCTGATGATACATGTTGATAGTACTATTTGCTGAAGCTGAAGCTGATCAACATGAGACCCTGACACTTATGATAAAGCTGAAGCTGATCTCCTTGATGCCGACGCTGATACCCTGGTCAGCGAGACTCGCTGAAGCTGATGCTCTAATTTGCATCTGATGTGCTGATGCTGATATCTGAATCTGTAGAAGATTTGATATGATCCATTCCTTATATACCATATTATTTTATATTTAGATTAGATACAACCCCATGATTGAAGGGATTCATTATAATAGATTAGTATATATTCATGCATTAGGGTAAAATCCTAATTGCGTCTTTGTCATGGCTTTGTGCCATTCTTCTTTGTGATCTCGTTCTCTTGGTGAGAACACCTTTCTTAGTGAGAGATATCTATGTGATACTTTTGTGTTCTTTATTGTTCTTTATTGGTTATATTTGATATAAGAAACTACAAAGGGCTTAGGACATTTAGTATATGGTTAGGATTACATAGCCTTAGAATGAGTGACTTAGCCTTATTTCCTATTCCTTGTTTAGTTGTGCGCTTAGGGTATAGTCGTTTATTCGACAATCTATCTAATCCTATATTGTGTATAACTAGCATGCACTATGCAACTAGTAGAGCAAAAGCGTGATTGAGGATAATCCTATGAGGAGCACCTAGGAAGTTATTTCTAGTTCATAGGAGCAGTTGGGTGCTAGCGCACCTAGGTGTGGTTTAGTGTAGTGACTTAGGAGCTTGAGATTGTTGGATTAATGTCTAAGTCCATAACTATAATTGGTAAGACTTGACTTGACCCGACATGGTCCATTTGGGTTGCATGGCGTCATGCACTTGGATAGACTAAATGAGAGAAATAAGACACTTATGGTTATTAATATATTATAAGTTCTAGTATATTAATAATAAGAATAATAAGATTATTTAATTAGTATTGATCAAGATTTAATCTAGGATTAATTAAGTGATCAAAAGAAGACTAATTAAATATATGGGTTGATTGTGCAAATCATCCATAACTTATATAGTGGGCCAAAGCTCCATGGATAATCAAGTTGGATTAAACCCATAGGATGGTCCATGGATGCTCCATGGAGGTTACATAACCCATGGGCCATGGATATGAAAGGTCATGACAATTAGGGTTTACATGGTGTAACCCTAATTGTAACACACTATATAAGCATCATATTATTTACCAAAATTGGTGACTAGTTAGTGGAAAAGAAGGGCTAGCCGATTTCATGAAGTGTAGATTTCTCTCAAGTCATTCCATGTGTATTTGGTGTTTTGTGAACCATTTGAGGTGTCACACTTGAGGCACTAGGCACTCAAGCTTCATGAAGACATTCTACATCAAAGAGGTATGTATTCTATCTTGTTATATTCATTGTTTTATATGCTAGATTAGGATAATACCTTGGATGTTCATAATTGCATGTATAATAGAGAAAACATAGATCCAAGGTATTTAGGGTTGCATGTACACTTAGGAGTGTTAGAATGCTCAAAACCCAATAGTGGTATCTGAGCCTAGGCTTGTTTTCTTGTTATACCTGCAAAAGTAGCTGAAAAATCGAGTTTTGATGCTGTCTGCCCAGCAGACTCGCCGAGTCCATGAATGGACTCGCCGAGTCCAAGACAAAATGCATCCAAGTCGCCGAGTTGGTTCGTGTACTCGACGAGTTAGACCCCCAGACAACATAAATTCGACGTTTTTGGCTGGAATTGGACTAGGAACATTACCCTAAGATGTTTTTGGACTTATAAACTCGTTTTGGATGTGGTAATGTTCATGCTAATCCAATTTCAAAGATAATTTTCAATAGATTTATGTTTTGTATTAGTTTAAGGTTTAGACTAATTATATGAAAAAGTTAGATTTGAATTATCTTGTTCTTATGAGTTTCTTAGATTAATAGAAAAGTTGAGTGAAATAGTTGTTTTCAATCCAAATTAATCTAAGAGTTGATTCTAAAATGTGTTTTTGTAACTTGTCCTCAAGTTATATGAAAATTCACATTTAAGTTTCATAAAACTCATAAAAGTTGGCAAACGTTACAAAATGAAGAGTCTAGTTCTAATTAAATGGTTTTATGACTCCATAACTTGTCCTGAATTTATGGAGGACCAAGAGTCTCTTCATTAAATAATAAATAAAAAAAGTGTAACCTTAATTAATTCCATAAGTTATAAAATAAAGAAAAGTGAATTCTTTTATTAGTTTAAAGTCTTCCATAACTTGTCCTCAAGTTATGGAACTTGAAGAGTTTTTGGATTAAAACTACTTTAAACACATAAGTTATGGAATTAATTAGTTTTGAATAGTTTCAGAACTTGCCCTCAAGTTTTGGAATTTGAAAAGTTTTCACTTATGAATACTTTAATTCCAAGTTAGCCCTTAGAATTTTAAAAGTTAAAATTCAACCCTTATACTTTATAATATTATAAGTTAATAATATATATATATATATATATATATATATATATATATATATATATATATATATATATATATATATATATATATATATATGTATAAGAGTAAAGTCAGTCTTACCGTTAGTAGGCTTCATTCACGAAGCCGATCTATAAGGGGGGTATAAGGTTACTGCCTATAAAATGGCAGTTTAATGGGTGTACACTCTCACCCACTGCTTCCTTGACCGGTGGAGGGTCGTTAGCCGAACGGCTTTGACAAGACTATATTTCTCCCTTCATTAAAAGTATTAATGATAAATACTAAGTAACTAAACCTTTTATAAATACCCAATCTTAGTTACTTAGGAAAATGTGAATAAGGTGCTAATCCATGAAATTACACTTTGCACTTTGTTTAAGTCGGTTAGTGGAGCGTGTGTGGTTAACCGACACACTAACTCGTATTTAACAAGGTAGGCAAAGGGTAACTTAATGTTTATCATAGTATCGATGGAGCGTGTGTGGTTAACCGGCACATCGATTGAGGGGTAAACACTTAAGGGTACCAAGTAATTTGCATGGTTACTTCACACCTTGTTTTGTGATGCTCCGCATCCCAGTCACAAAACTTGAAGGGCACACTTGAGATTGAAACATGCCATTGAATAGTTCAATGAATCTCAAAGATCTAGGAGTTTCAAATCCAATTAAAACCTAATAATACATTTCGTTTATCTTGGTGGAAATTGGTGAATCGTCATTCACTTACCTTCAAATTTATAGCTTGGATTACGGCATACCTCTTCCAAGTTATAAAAATATTGTGTTGGGTCCTAGCCTTAATATTTCATATTGGGTGTCATATTAAGGACTTTAGATCAACTATCTTGAATATCTCCCAAAACATGTCTGGTTTAGACATTTATGATCTTCCTAACTCTCTTGAAACAAGCTTTCCTAAATGAAGATGATGTTCCATGGAAATCATACTTCTTTCACCTCCTCCAATTATTCTCCCTAACCCACAAGTTCTTGAAAAGTTTAAGGTCACTCAAGCCCTGTTGGCAAGCAAAGGTCTATGTGTGATCACATCTTGGAGATGTAGTCACATATTGACAAGCCGGGAGAGTTGGGTGTCAAAGTGTTAAGAGAGTTGGTGGCTCAACTACTTTCTAAGTCTCATAGTGAGTTCCTTTAGGACTCCTATGAAACTGACTAAGACAGGACCCTTAATGATTTTATCCATTTGCTAAGATCAACTTCCTAAAACTTTATGGACATTGACAATGATGACATTGGATATCCAGTAAAGCTCTCTCTTCCCAATGGAAAGTGATCGGCCATAGTCAACTCGGTTGACGAAATGGTATAGAGAAAAGCTAAGTCTGTGATAGTCCCATGCACCATTACCATAGGGTCCATATGTTGATACTGCCAAAGGAAGGGGCATTGGTTACAAATTTGCCAATTTACCTAAGGATGTTAAAGTCAATAAGTTTGACTCTACTTCAGGTAAAGTCCAGTATCTAACTCTGCTAAGTTTCTATTATGAGATTCTTGATACATGATGTGACTGGGTCACATGTTGATGTTTTAAGAATCAAAGAAAAGTAAAGAAACTTAAAGAAAGAATATGTTGAATCTGATTGCGTAGATGGATTTCTATCGCATAGTTTGAAGATTGGATTCTTGAGCTACTTCTTAGGAGTTATGATATTTTTGCTTAGGAATAGACAACAATAAGTTTTCATATGGATTGTAAGGATAAGTTTTTCTGCAAAGTTTTAAAATAAAAGGAAAATTTCTGATTTTATTTATTTTAAAATATCCTTACAATGGCATCTGTGAAATTTTTTGTTGTTTATAGGATTCCACTAATAGCAAGAGTGGAAATATGAAATTGATTCTTTCATTTGTGGTAATGTCTAAATTTACCAAATAAGGAAAGATTCTCATCACCCAAGTTTCAATTGGACCGGAACTTGGAATCATGCAAGTTGTAGAGCATGATGAATGAGAATTTTCAAGTATTGGAAAATTAAGATTAATTACTTGTTCACATGGATGTGTGAGTCAAGTAATGGACTAAGGGATCGAGTACACATTCTTGTGCACTGATCAAGTGCACCACAAAAGATCGAGAAGACTATTCGTTATAGTTTACTAAAGCTTAGTAAATATGATTATACTTACAAGCTTAAGTGTAATTCCGAGACATTGGAAAAGGTTCCAATGTAAGGCAGAGAAAATAATAAGAATCAACTTAGGCAGAAAGATAAAAGTTTCTCAAATCTGAAAAGATGGGAGAGTACTTTAGTATCAATTTTTATGATCATCTTAATGATTTAGAGACCTTATCACAATTCATCCTTTAAGTGCCTTCTTATAGCTAAGAAGAGGAGCTATGAATTGTTGAAGTGGTTAAATCAAGAAGATGATTCATACTTCATTCAAAAAACAATTCTTAGAGTCATACTCCAAGTTTGTAACTTGAGTGACATGTCTTAAAGAAGGTTTAAAACACTTGTCAAATGTAAGAGTAAAAGTTTTCTACTCTTGTACATTTGAAATTGGTAAGTTGTGATGTTTTGGATAAAACAAAGACCAACTTAGGCAAATTTTGTGAAGTGTTTGTCTTGATAAGAATCCACACTATCTCTTGAATATCTGACAAGAAAGTCTTATATGTCAAGAGGATAGTGGGAGTCTTAAAAGTCTTGAAAGTCTCAAGAACTAATCAAGAATAAAACCTAAAGTTCTTCACTAGCACACGAATTGAGGTTTATAACCTATCGTGTTGACATATTTTGTGCCCATTCCAGTTAAAGTTGGTTTTGCATATGAGTTCTTAGAGTTCTCAATTTGTTGCACAACAACTTGGAAGCAATGGCAGGCCCTTGGGCTGCCAGGTGGCAAGAAAGTAAGATTGAGTTCAGTCCATATGAGTTTGGATTTGTCATTATCCTTGTCTTGTGACTATGGTTTGACAATTCACATGGATAAGAACACATACACCAGTAAATATAAGTGTCATAAGGTTTCTCTCCGATTCATGAAAATGATGGTGAGGAAACACTTTCACTAAGTAGATTTTAGCTAGATAGCAATTGTAATATTTTCATTCTCAAAGTCGTTAGTGGAGCGTGTGTGGTTTACCGACACACTAACCTGGACTTGTGAGAAGTGGCAAAGGTCTAAACAATTGAGACTATGATTACGACATCCCTTTTCATAGTTCTTAAAATTGTTTAGACACACAAGTGTGCTATCTAAGGGAAGGTGTATGATTTTGATAAAGTTTTATCAAAACAATCTAGTATCAGAAATCTGAACTTTGGTAAGAAAGTCAGCTGATTTCTAAGTACATGTCAAAGCTAGTGGGAGAATAAGTGTTATTCTAATAATCATCATGTTAGTGGGAGCATGATAATTATAATAAAGGTTGCAAGTTAGCAATGTTAATCATAGAAAACAAAAGTTTTAATTCGTGAGGCTGCAGGGGTTGAAAAAGTTGTTTTGCTATAATTAAGGGAGAGGAAATTATACTTCATCTCAAATCTAAAAGCTTAGATTGAGGTTTTAATCGTATTTAGTCAAGGGTATATATATGAATTTCATGTTGGAATGACTTAACATAAGGAAATTCTGTATATGGGTCCATTATTTGCGTTCTAAAATTCGATTATGATTACGACATCCCTTTTCATAATCTGAAATATGAGAACTTGGCAAATAGAAATGGAAATATTATAGCAAAAGACTGGTTTAGTCTTTATGTGAGACATCATGAATCGTGTCCCATATGCTTCGGATATAGGATCGATTACATGTGTTATATTCATCCTTTCTAAAATTTTTCAAATGCCTGGGGCATTAAGAAGGGAATAGGTCTAGAATTGGATATGACTAAAAGGATTAAACAATTGTCGAGGAGAATCTAAGGTTTACCAAAGATTGGTTGCTCAAGGATAATTGGAAGTATAGTGATAATTCTAGAAGGACCATATTGAGATAATCTATAAGGAGGCAACTCTTGTTCAGAAGTGATAGTCAAAATGGAATCTGGAAATGTTTCAAAGTTAGAAATTTCAATCTGTGTAAGATTAGGAAACATAATTCAAGAAGGGTGTTTCAAAGGAGCTGATCTCCTTTGGAATACTTTGTAATGTTTGTTGTCAAGTCCTTGTGACTTTGTGCATAATCATTACAAGAAGAACAATGCATATAAGTTTAGAATCTAACAGATTTCAGTAAATGGCATGAATTTGGAATTCTTGCATTTGCAGTAAGATTTGGGACCGTGAAATGAGAATCATTGGAGTTATGTTCAATTGATCTATTTCACAAAGTAAAGATCATAGACAAACATAGTATGCATACTTGGTGTGTGGCATGACTAGTGATTAGAAAAACATAGTGTACATGCTTGGAGCATGGGACATCTATTGTTTTAATTCAAGAATAAATTTGAAAGCTGAAACAGTATACAATGAATAATGTGTAATCATATGGTGATAAATAAAAGGTGTTTTATTTATATTCATAAGTTCTGAGACCATATTGGATTCGATTATTATTGTGTTTCACTTTGCATGTTTTGACTTCCAGAATAACTAGGTCATTGTTCAAATTGACTAAGTTATTCAAACCATCCGCAGTCGGTCATATGTTGGAAGTAGATATGAATTAAGACTGTCATGGGTTAGCTTGTAGAGGTCTAAGGTGTTGGACAACGGCTACAACACTCCTGAGTGCTCATAAGTTCTGAGTATTGGATTCAACCCGCGCTCATTGGAATCCCTTCATGGATTTTATCACGAGTGATCATGAGACGATAATATCTTATATTCTTCAAACCCAGAGATATGAGTTGTTACTATGAGTTGGTAGTACATTGATTGCACGAAAACGCATTGGTAACTCGATGTTATAAAACGTGCCTTTGTGTATGATTCAACAAGTAGTAGAACAAGCCATATGATTCGAAGTTTATCCATTCCTTTTACCTTCGGGATAAAAGCGATATCTGTGGGCCCCTCGATGATTTGATGATGACAAATGGAAGTGCTCGGCCGGGCCAGGACTGATTTGATTTGTTCAATTAGTCAGTCGTTATAAATTCGAAATCGGGAAACAACAAATGGACAGAGAGAATGATCTATAATCCATGTCTCAGTCCATATGATATCTAGAACGGAGGAATATATGATCCCTTATCTAATGGACAAGTCAATGACAAAGGTTAGAGTTCATCTACAACGTCAGAGTTCGACAGAAGCTTTTGAGAGCTACGATTGCCAGTCGGTTCTTGAAGTCATACACATTAATAGTTTTAGACTTATCCAAGTGGGCGACTGTTGGATTAATGTCTAAGCCCATAACTATAATTGGTAAGACTTGACCCGACCCGGCATGGTCCATTTGGGTTGCATGACATCATGCACTTGGATAGACTAAATGAGAGAAATAAGACACTTATGGTTATTAATATATTATAAGTTCTAGTATATTAATAATAAGAATAATAAGATTATTTAATTAGTATTGATCAAGAATTAATCTAGGATTTATTAAGTGATCAAAAGAAGACTAATTAAATATATGGGTTGATTGTGCAAATCATCCATAACTTATATAGTGGGCCAAAGCTCCATGGATAATCAAGTTGGGTTAAACCCATAGGATGGTCCATGGATGCTCCATGGAGGTTACATAACCCATGGGTCATGGATATGAAAGGTCATGACAATTAGGGTTTACATGGTGTAACCCTAATTTTAACACACTATATAAGCATCATATTATTCACCAAAATTGGCGACTAGTGAGTGGAAAAGAAGGGCTAGCCGATTTCATGAAGTGTAGATTTCTCTCAAGTCATTCCATGTGTATTTGGTGTTGTGTGAACCATTTGAGGTGTCACACTTGAGGCACTAGGCACTCAAGCTTCATGAAGACATTCTACATCAAAGAGGTATGTATTCTATCTTGTTATATTCATTGTTTTGTATGCTAGATTAGTATAATACCTTGGATGTTCATAATTGCATGTATAATAGAGAAAACATAGATCCAAGGTATTTAGGGTTGCATGTACACTTAGGAGTGTTAGAATACTCAAAACCCAACAGAGATGAGTTCTAGTTCGACTATAGATAGGTGTAAAAGGTAGTATGGGCCCATACTACTAAAAGAACAGGATTCGTATGAGAGTTAGAAGGAATATCGAGGCTACTAAGGAACTAATAGGTTAAGGAATAGTGTGTTGAGCACTGTGTCTTGATGTTCGACATTTACATTTTGTTTTTGAGTATGGAGGCTATCAAAGGTTTAGGATCAGGTGTTGGCTGCATTGAGAGGATAGGTCTTAGTGATGAGGAAATCCAAGGGATCTTTGTTGTTGAGGTGGTTGTGGTGATCAGGGAGGCAATACTGGAGTTGTTTGGGTCGGTTAAGATCGTGTTGATTGATTTGTTTGACCAGATTTCTACAGCTGTCATGTAACATGCAGCTGTTGTGTTGGGACTTCAGATAGGTGGGATGATGCACTATTGGGAATTCAGTATTACGAAGCCTCCAACCTCCTAAGTTCAGAGGTGACAAGGACCCGATTATTGTGAAATTTTCATTGAATCTTCTTCGTTAGGGTGTGAAGGATTGGTGGGAGTTTGTGACCCAGAGCATTTCGCATGCAGAGCGAGCCAAAATGTCTTGGGAGTAGTGTTTGCAAATGTTTCATGCAGAGCGACTGGAACAAGAGTACCCGTCGCTTAAGCAGACGATGTACCCGACCTTCATACCTTCAGTGCAGGAACAAGAGCGACTGGAATAGTGTGTTGCCCAGAGTATGCCGCTTCAGAGTAGGAGCTGATGTCGCGATACTTAAGTATTCTCAAGATGGTGATTCGGGAGTTCGTATCATGTAAAATGTACCAGACGTTGTAAAAGTTTTAGTCGAATGCCAGGAGGAGGGAGATTGAGTTAGAGATCCATATGAAATAGGAGAGGCCAACTTCAGTGCAATTGCAGTCGGTGGCCAAGCGGTTTAAGTCTGCCGACACGAGATAAGGACCAGTAGACAAAATGAATTCTGGGTGTGTTACATGTGAGAAGTTTTATGATGTAATGTGTCGATATTTTTCATGTTGTAGGTGTAGTAGGGAAGGGTATTTCGACAGAGATTTTAGGAAAAGTGGGCGGGTTTGTTTGCATTGCGACTAGGAGGCCCTTATCAGATCTCATTGACCCCTTCTCACTTTTGGTGAAGTGTAGAACCCCACACCTTTAGCATGGCAGATTCCAGATTGACGTCAGGGAGGGCTGAGGTGCCTAGGGATGAAGAAAGAGCCTACCAGTTTGTTGTAGAGGATCCATGTGTGGCGACCATGTCAACTGCGGGTATGTTTTCCATTTATTTTATTATGTCTTGCATTAAAGAATACGGTTTTGCTTTTGGAAGTTTCCTTCTAGATGAGAGTTGTCCTATGTATGCATTTATGTTGGTAGTGTTTCGAGGTCTTTGGTGGGCTGCATTGCTAGGGGTGACTTAGACTTAGGGTTATCTTCTTCATTTTGGGTTATTTATTAGAGGAAATAATAGGTAGTGCTCCCGTTAGTTTGAGTTAGAATTTTAGCTTTATGTTGGCTGCATTTGAATGATTCATATATTCCAAGTGGGGGAGAGTGGAGATCTCTTAGCAGAAAGAATTCATGGTAGGATGCAGTTTTCAGCTAGATGGCTCAAGTTTTAGACCCATACGCAATTGTTTAATACTCTGAATTTTGCGTCCGGTTCATCGCGAGTTGTCAAATTTCTTTTGAGCTGTATTAAGTACAGTTGTGTTATCAATCCATAGGGCATCTTCATGATTTAGGGTCCTAGGGTATTAAGAGATTAGGTTGAGGGTTGTGAAGAGAACTTCGATGTTTGTTCTTTTTTGATTGGGACCTAGAAGTTCCGAGTCATGGCCCAAAGGAATGGTCGGTTTAGTTAAGTCTTGTAGGTTAGGAGAGTTGTTAATGGTTAGCGGATCAGGGGTAAGCCCAAGATCTGTTAGTGGTTAGTGGATCGGGGGTAAGCCTGAGAGTTGTTAGTGGTTAGCGGATTAGGGGTAAACCCGAGAGTTGTTAGTGGTTAGCGGATCAGGGATAAACCTGAGATCTGTTAATGGTTAGCAGATCAGGGGTAAGCCCGAGAGCTTTTAGTGGTTGGTAGGGTTGTTAGAGCCGGGTGGATATATGGATAGTATGAGATCGATTAGTTTTCATACTAGTTTCATTAGTATTTGTGTGTGTGTATGTATATATATATATATATATATATATATATATATACGCAAGGTTATTGATGACGGCGGTTGGACGTGGGTTCTATATTTGACTTACCAGTAATACGGTGCGTGGCCAGGAAGATCGCAGACCAATCAAATCTACAAATTTCATCGACAGGGTGGATGTATATGCTAATTTAGTTTTTTATGCTAGGCTTTTGTTTAGGGTTTTTCAGGTACGCCAGTATGTGCGGTTGTCAGGTATGGTGTTGGTTGTAGATTCCTTTTTTGGGTATTTGGTAGGCGGCACATGGTTAGGAGGTCTTGGTCAAATCAGGCCTGTCAACTTTTGGTTAGCATGGGGTGGCTCTTTGTACCTGGATGTTAGGTATGCCCTTTGTTACCAAATGTATAATGTTTATAGAAATACATATGAGGTATAAATCATATAATACTATTTTTTATAACATTTCATCTAACATATAATATCTCTGTGCATAAGCATGTATACCAATTAATTAATTAGATACTTCATATCTATGTGTAAAATGAAAGTAACTATGGACTCACTTGATAAATATGAGTGACTGATGATTTCAACAGAGCTTTGCTACGTACTTCGAAAAGACCTAGACACATAAAGTACTAAGCCTTAGTCTAGTTTCATATGACTATAATAATTATGGTCTACATTCCTCACTAATCTCAATGTCTACATTGAGATCTATCATGTAAGGATCAGACATGCAAGACAGTTGGGAGGCATGACCATTCTGACATTATAACGTTTCTGAAATCCAACAACCAAGCCAACATTACCATTCTAGAAACCTCTCCCGTAAGTAGATCAATTAGTATTTTGACTTAGAATAACTGATAAATCTAATTTATAGGTTCATAATAATGACTTATGACAATAAATATAAGTTACACTAAAAGCAAAAGAGTGTAGCTTAACTTACAAAGCTTTTAGCGAAAACCGGGAAAATTACGTAAACAAAATCTTGAAACCGAAAGCTTCTATTTTCCAGACACCTTGGCTCCTCAAAACATTACTAAATGACCCTAGGAACCTTAAGAAAATCAGACTCAAGAAATGATGGATTTTAGAGAGAGTTTGGGATGAATTGTAAGGTGAAATGAGGGAAGAACGAGGGATATATATAATTATGGGCATGCGTGCCACGCAGGTCCATGGTGCGCACCACGCATGTGGGCCTTGCTGGCCCCTCCCCCCCCCTCATGCCATGTGTCACTTGCTAGTTTGGCCACACCCATTCCTTCTAGAACGTGCCACGTGTCACCATTTCCATGTGCCACATCGCTTGTCTTTTGGAGGAGGGGAGCGGTCAACTTGCCACGTGTCGCCTCCAGAGAGTGCCATGTCATTGGTGTGTGTGGCGCACTCCTTGTGTGTGATTTTTAGATTTTCAAAATGTCGTAACTTCTTCATACGAGCTCCATTTTCAACGTTCTTCATATCCCCAGAAAGCTCTCAACGAGATCTATAACTTTCATTTAAACTCCGTCGACTGTCTTTATATGGACAGAACCATATGGATGAGATCTTCAACTCTCGTTTAGATTGTTTTTCCTAACAATCAACCGATCTCTACTTCGGTTTCTGAGCCATATACTGCTGCGCTTAAACTTCAAAAAATCATAACTTCATCTCACGAAGTTAAATTTTGACGTTCTCTGTATGTATGCTCTCAGTTTAATGACTACTATGAATTTTGTTTAAACCTCTTAGGCTAAAAAGAAATTATCAAAAATTCACTTTTTACGATACGCAGAGTCGTGCTGGATTAATCGTGAAACTTTGAAGAAACATAACTTTTTCATACGAAGTTAGATATGAACGCTCCTTATATCTCCAAAATCCTTATTATGTATATTACAGCTAGGTTAAGAGTATTTATCCTAAATAATCTTTTATAAAAATGTCATTTTTATATATTATTCTATTTAATCGATGAATCCGCAGGTGTTACAATTATCCCTCCTTAGGATGATTATGTCCCTGAATCATCAACAAAATAGGGATTGTATAATGACTCTGAACATTTCCTTTCCATCCTAGCTGGTAATCGTAACTCTTATATCCTTCCTATTGAGTTTCTAACTCTTAGACTTTTGGACCGCTGACGGTGCTACACCTACTCTTCCTTCTAAATTTGATTTTTATTGGAGGCTCCTGCTCCTAAGATAAGGTCTTTACTTCGGTTATACTGACAAAACAATGGGTCATGTCCTTAATGACTTCTTATTAATGTTGCAACAGTTAGAATTAGGTCTCTTTGAGTCAGACTCTAGCATGAAAGATACTTTCCTTCACATTCTAATGTGATATAATCACGTTCTAGAAAGTAGCACTTCTAACTACAGATGACAAACGTGATACCTCTATTGATCGCTTCGATTATCTTTCCTTCAAGATAAAGTCAGATGTTATGTCAAACTTATGGTTGGATAAGCTGTCTAAGTCCATAACTATTTCTGGTATGTACTTGACCCGACCCGACATGATCCATTTGGGTTGCATGGCACCATGCAATTGCATAAACTAAAATGAGAGAAATAACACTTATGGTTTATTAATATATTATAAGTTCTAATATATTAATAATATTATTTAATTAGTTTGATCAAGAATTAATTAAGTGATCAAAAGATAACTAATTAAATATATGGGTTCATTATGTAAATCATCCATAACTTGTATAGTGGGCTAAGAGGCTCCATGGGTTATCAAATTGGGTTAAACCCATAGGATGCTCCATGGGAGTTACAAACCCATGGGTCATGGAAATGAAGAGCCATGACACATTAGGGTTTACTGTAGAGTCTATGTATTGTAAAATTCAAATCATAATTGCTTTCATAATCTCGATAACAATTCTCTTCTATTGATATCAGAGCAGGATTCAAACTGCACCGATCTGATTTTCGTGTTAGAATCATTTGCTTATTGAGTAGTATCTTTACTCAAAATTTTCCGCGCATTTTGGTTTTGAAAATCACTTTTGATCTTCAGATTTGAATCGATTATGCCTTTGAATTGTTTAGTCGAGTGATCGATTAGCAATTTGTGATCATTTCAGTTGATCAATTCTCAAATTCATCAAGTTTTTCAAGCTTTCTATAATTTCTCGTGTTCATCAATGGCGAACTTCAACATGAATACAATGACTTCTTTCTCTCACTTGCTTGGTTCTTCAACTAAAATTCCGATGTTAATCCCTGAATACTATGATCAGTGGGCTGACAGAATGGAGGATTACTTAAATGGAATTGGTGAAGAACTTTGGAATTGTATCAATGGAACAGTTCAAGCTCCTGCTAATGTTCAGTCAGTTGGATCATCTACTACTTCTGCTGAAGTTGCTGAACAACAAAATCATTTGAAGAAGAATGAAAAGAGATGCATGAGGGAACTAAGAGGTGCTCTACCTCCTATAGTTTACAATTACATCCGTAGTTGTAAAACAGCCAAGGAGATCTGGATCACTCTGAAAGAGAAGTATCAAGGTAGCGAAAAGACAAAGATCAACTCTGTGAATCAATGTCTTGTTGAACTGAAGGAATTCAGACAAAAGGATGCTGAAAATCTCGAAAATTACTATGATCGTCTGAATGAGCTTGTGTATCGCTGCAATAGGTATGGAATCACGAGGTCTCTCATGGAATTCAATTTCACATTCATCATGGGCCTTCACAAGGAATGGCGAAGTGTGAGCATGATGATAAAGTATCAACAGAGTTTTGATACAATCAGCTTGAATGATCTCTACAATCAGCTGAAAACACACGAAAGTGAAGTTTCAGAAATATATGAAGAATCAAAACAAAGTATAGGAGGTCCTTTGGCTCTTGTTTCAAAGGTATCAGAAGTTGATATTAATGAAACAGATGGTTCAGACAATGAAGGATTCTTAATGAACTCTGATGATGAAGCTGTGGCATTCTACTCAAACAACAGAGTTAAGAAATTTTTCAAAAAGCCTTTTAATCCAAAAGGAAAGGCAAATGATGCGAAGAGTGGAGTCACGAAAGTTGGAGGTGAGGAGAAGAAGAAAATGGAAAAAGTTGATGAAAAGCAAAAAGATACGAAAGATGTGAAAAAACTGAAAGGTGATTCTAGAATCTACTGTCACTACTGCAATGGTGCGAATCACTTCGCAGCTGATTGCATGTTGTGAAAGAAAGAGGAGAAAAAGAACAAAGTGAAAGATGAAGCCTACGATGTGGAAAAGATTGAAGAGTTGCATGCAAAGACAAAAGGAATGTCACTTGTTGCGAATGGTGAGTCTGATGAGGAAGAGAGTGGAACATATCAAATTTGGTCTTCAGGATCTGATGATGAAGAAATAAGGCATCCAACTCATGGAGCCATGTTAGCAAGTTTTGAAGATTGCGAAGAGGATGTTTCAGGTAGGTGCTTCGTATCCAAATCCACAGACAAATCACCAATGACCACCAAGGTACGTGCTATTCTTGAATCTTTTAATATTCCTTTATCTGCTTATGATGCTGAAATCACTTCATTTGATGATACTGTGGCTTATTTTGATTATGTTATTGTGTCTGCTAGTACTGAAGCTCAAAATTTAAATATGCAACTAGGTGAGACACGAAGAGAATTAGAAATAAAAAGAAGCAGAGTAGACAAACTTGAACTATAGATCAAAAATGTAAATTGTGATAGGGACAATCTTGCAAATGAAGTTAGGTTGTTGCTAGCACAAAGAAACATATACTGTAATTCTGCTAAGCATTTGTATGCAAAATTAACTACTTTACATCATTTGTCTAACATTAGCAAAGAACAACATAGGAAACTTTTACCTTTTCTTGAATATGATCGTGAAAAAGTTGATGTTGTGTCTTATGATTGCGAAAAACACAATTGCTCAATTTGACAAAATACCTGATGATGGATTCGCATAGGGTATTGTCAAAATTGATGAATTTTTGAATGCTGATGAATTGGTTAGTATTGTTAATGAAAGTTTGACAAAGAATGAACAAGTGAAATTTTTATAGAAAAATGAAATTTCAACTCTTGATTCTCAACAAAATTATGGTGATGTCAATGACAATTCAGATAATTTGAGTGAAATCAGTGAGATTGAAGAGGAAGAAGAGGTTGATTGTTCTGAATTGTCTATCATTAATATCACATCTAAGATCAAAGGTAAAGAAATTATAGTTGATTCGATAGTCAAAGATGAAATTGAAAAACCCTCTACTTCGCAACATTGTAATTTTGATAATGTGGAAGTTGAAAGCTGGAATTCAGATGACACTAATGAAAACAAAGAAGATGTAAAGGATTCACATGAAATACCTCCACGAGTTGTGGTTGATCAAGTTTTTGTAGATACAAAAGAATTCGACAAAATTCTAAGTGACAAAGGTGCACATTATTTGGAAACTAACACTGTGGTTTATCCAAATTTTATATGCATTGCTAACACCATTTTTCCAAATCAAGTTTTTGTCACTACTGGGAATGCTGAGAAAATTAACCCTGAATTTAACAAAATGGTTGAAAAAGATAATCAAAGGTCAACTACTGAAGGTTTCTTCACAAATCAAAACATAGTAGAAAACAATTTAACTCAAAATTCTTATGTTTTTCAAAGACAAAAATCATCACAAAAATGGGTGGTTAAAGGTGAAAAAGAAAATAAAGTTTTTGAAAAAGTTGAAAAATCAAAGGTTGAAGTGAAATTAAATTCTCATGAATTCAAATTGATGGTTGGAAATTATTCAACAGAAAATAATGTTTGAAAAAGAAAAGCAAGAAAAACAATCTTTTGGCAAGCTGTGTCCAATGATAAATCAAAAGTTGAAAAGGAACAAATTTCAAAGTCAAAATCATCAAAATTTCAAAGCATAAATAAACGAAAGGATACAAATTTTCATAAACCAATAAATTCTGTTGACAAAATTCCAATGAAAAATAATGATAAATTTGTTCGTAAATATGACAACAATCGAAAATTTGAGACTTCGCAAAAATTTGTGAATAATCAAAAGTTTCATAATGTTGGCAAATTCACGAATAATTCATCAACTTTGAATGTCACAACTCAAACAAAAATGAAGTTTTCACTTAAACAACCAAATTTTCCAAATCCTTCAGTCTCAAAACCGACCAAAGTTTCGTATACAAAAGGAAAATCTGATGTATGTATGATCAACCGTTGGCTTGAAGGGAAAGGAAGACAATATCAAAATGGGAAGTTTTTAGAGCAACAAATAAAGAATGCATTTGACAAGTTCGCAAATAACTCTTCCACTAGTAGTTCATCATCTCATGATTCGCAAGTTCCGGTACAAAAATGAAAACTAGTTATCAAAGTTGCGAATGTTGTGAAAGATGAGATGAAACTCAACGAAAATCCAAAACTGTTGAACAACTATATTTCAATATCTAGATCGAATGATGTTGATATAATTGATAGTGTCACAGACAAAGTGAAAACATGGTTTTTAAATTCAAAGCAATTGTTCAAAAATACTAATGGTGGACCCAATAAGTCTTGGGTTCCTAAATTTTTTCAATAAATACAGGTGATGTGTGACGAGCAATATGATGCGAAATGGTATATAGATAGTGGTTGCTCTCGTCACATGACTGGAAGAAAGGAAAACTTGCGAGATTATCGAAGCTTGGAAAATGCAGGAGTAGTCAAATTCGGAAATAATCACAAGTGTCAAGTGAAAGGCTATGGGAAAGTCACAAATGGACAATTCTCCGTTAACAGAGTTGCTTATGTTGAAGGTCTTCAACATAACTTGATTAGTGTTTCACAACTTGTTGTGGGTACTGGAAATCAAGTTATGCTTAATGAAGAAGGAAGTATCATTTCAAATGCAAAGACAAATGAAGTACTTCTCAAATCCAAACGATATGGTGACATGTTTACACTAGACATCAAACCAATCGTGGGCAAACCTGTAGTGTGTTTAATATCAAAAGCTTCCAATATCTTATGATTGTTCAAATTTATGTTGATGATATTATTTTTGGCTCAACTGACCCAACATTGTCAATTGAATTTGAAAATCTAATGAAGAGTCAATTTGAAATGAGTATGATGGGAAAAATTAATAATTTTCTTGGATTGAATATAAGACAGAACAGGGATGAAATTTTAATCAATCAAGAAAAATACACAAAGAAGTTGCTTGAAAAGTTTGGAATGACCAACAACACGAAACTGAGAGTACCAATGGCAGTGGGAACAAGACTAACTCCTTCGTTAGATGCTCCTGCTGTTGATTTAACACTTTATTGAAGCATGATAGGGTCTTTATTGTACTTAACTGCAAGTAGACCTGATATTATGTTTTCGGTATGTAATTGTGCTAGATATCAAGCTAATCCCAAAGAACCTCATTTGACTGCAGTGAAAAATATTTTTCGCTATCTTAAGGGGACAATTTCGTTAGGACTTTGGTATCCTTCGAAATCGGGATTTTTCATTCAAGCTTTTTCAAATTCTGATCTAGGAGGATTTACATTGGATAGGAAAAGTACAAGTGGTGGATGTCAACTTTTGGATGGAAAGTTGGTAAGTTGGCAATCAAAGAAGCAAACTTGTGTTGCTATATCAACTGCGGAGGCTGAATACATTGCAACTGCTGCTTGCACTTCGCAAATCATTTGGATTCAGAGTCAACTTCGTGATTATGCTATCAATATGAAAAAGATTCCTTTGTATTGTGATTCTCAAAGTGCGATTCTCATTTTTCATAATCTAGTACAACACTCAAAGACAAAACACATTGCTCTTCGATATCATTTTATCAAAGATCATGTGGAAGATGGGAATATTGAAATTCATTTTGTTAAAACCATTGAACAACTTGCTGATATTTTTACTAAACCTCTTGATGAAAAATCATTTGTAAGAATTTTAGCATGTTTGGGAATGATCGATGTGAATTCAGTTTCAAAATCCATAATTCAAGGATGAAAGGTACGTTCAGAAGCTCTGAGTTGAAATTGTTCAAAAGTTACTGTTCATTAAGAGGCTTCGCATGGCTTCACATCCACATTTCTTCGCATTCGCACACATGATAACTAAGGTTTAGTTTAACATTCATTTTTGTGTTTTAACATTTAAAAAAAAACTTGAAAAATCAAAAATATTTTCTTTTAATTCATTTTCATTTTCGAAAAATCAAAAATCCAAAAAGATTTTATTTTGTTATGTTTTTATTTTTGAAAAATTCAAAAATCACAAAAATATTTTTTTTGTTTGTTCTTTAAGCATTGTGTGTTTTGAGTTTAGTCCAAGACTTAATGCGAAGAGGTCATGCTTGTATGTTTCTATGGGAAGGTATCATTTCTTTCAATTTTGTACTAGTTAGGATGTCCCTAGAAGCATGCTGCAGCATTTTGACTCAAGTCTCATATGACTCAATGTGTGAGAAATGAAAGCCTTAATGAAATTATCACATGAGAATTTCTTCCCAACAAGGCTTGTAAATTTTCATAAACCAATAAATTCTGTTGACAAAATTCCAATGAAAAATAATGATAAATTTGTTCGTAAATATGACAACAATCGAAAATTTGAGACTTCGCAAAAATTTGTGAATAATCAAAAGTTTCATAATGTTGGCAAATTCACGAATAATTCATCAACTTTGAATGTCACAACTCAAACAAAAATGAAGTTTTCACTTAAACAACCAAATTTTCCAAATCCTTCAGTCTCAAAACCGACCAAAGTTTCGTATACAAAAGGAAAATCTGATGTATGTATGATCAACCGTTGGCTTGAAGGGAAAGGAAGACAATATCAAAATGGGAAGTTTTTAGAGCAACAAATAAAGAATGCATTTGACAAGTTCGCAAATAACTCTTCCACTAGTAGTTCATCATCTCATGATTCGCAAGTTCCGGTACAAAAATGAAAACTAGTTATCAAAGTTGCGAATGTTGTGAAAGATGAGATGAAACTCAACGAAAATCCAAAACTGTTGAACAACTATATTTCAATATCTAGATCGAATGATGTTGATATAATTGATAGTGTCACAGACAAAGTGAAAACATGGTTTTTAAATTCAAAGCAATTGTTCAAAAATACTAATGGTGGACCCAATAAGTCTTGGGTTCCTAAATTTTTTCAATAAATACAGGTGATGTGTGACGAGCAATATGATGCGAAATGGTATATAGATAGTGGTTGCTCTCGTCACATGACTGGAAGAAAGGAAAACTTGCGAGATTATCGAAGCTTGGAAAATGCAGGAGTAGTCAAATTCGGAAATAATCACAAGTGTCAAGTGAAAGGCTATGGGAAAGTCACAAATGGACAATTCTCCGTTAACAGAGTTGCTTATGTTGAAGGTCTTCAACATAACTTGATTAGTGTTTCACAACTTGTTGTGGGTACTGGAAATCAAGTTATGCTTAATGAAGAAGGAAGTATCATTTCAAATGCAAAGACAAATGAAGTACTTCTCAAATCCAAACGATATGGTGACATGTTTACACTAGACATCAAACCAATCGTGGGCAAACCTGTAGTGTGTTTAATATCAAAAGCTTCCAATATCTTATGATTGTTCAAATTTATGTTGATGATATTATTTTTGGCTCAACTGACCCAACATTGTCAATTGAATTTGAAAATCTAATGAAGAGTCAATTTGAAATGAGTATGATGGGAAAAATTAATAATTTTCTTGGATTGAATATAAGACAGAACAGGGATGAAATTTTAATCAATCAAGAAAAATACACAAAGAAGTTGCTTGAAAAGTTTGGAATGACCAACAACACGAAACTGAGAGTACCAATGGCAGTGGGAACAAGACTAACTCCTTCGTTAGATGCTCCTGCTGTTGATTTAACACTTTATTGAAGCATGATAGGGTCTTTATTGTACTTAACTGCAAGTAGACCTGATATTATGTTTTCGGTATGTAATTGTGCTAGATATCAAGCTAATCCCAAAGAACCTCATTTGACTGCAGTGAAAAATATTTTTCGCTATCTTAAGGGGACAATTTCGTTAGGACTTTGGTATCCTTCGAAATCGGGATTTTTCATTCAAGCTTTTTCAAATTCTGATCTAGGAGGATTTACATTGGATAGGAAAAGTACAAGTGGTGGATGTCAACTTTTGGATGGAAAGTTGGTAAGTTGGCAATCAAAGAAGCAAACTTGTGTTGCTATATCAACTGCGGAGGCTGAATACATTGCAACTGCTGCTTGCACTTCGCAAATCATTTGGATTCAGAGTCAACTTCGTGATTATGCTATCAATATGAAAAAGATTCCTTTGTATTGTGATTCTCAAAGTGCGATTCTCATTTTTCATAATCTAGTACAACACTCAAAGACAAAACACATTGCTCTTCGATATCATTTTATCAAAGATCATGTGGAAGATGGGAATATTGAAATTCATTTTGTTAAAACCATTGAACAACTTGCTGATATTTTTACTAAACCTCTTGATGAAAAATCATTTGTAAGAATTTTAGCATGTTTGGGAATGATCGATGTGAATTCAGTTTCAAAATCCATAATTCAAGGATGAAAGGTACGTTCAGAAGCTCTGAGTTGAAATTGTTCAAAAGTTACTGTTCATTAAGAGGCTTCGCATGGCTTCACATCCACATTTCTTCGCATTCGCACACATGATAACTAAGGTTTAGTTTAACATTCATTTTTGTGTTTTAACATTTAAAAAAAAACTTGAAAAATCAAAAATATTTTCTTTTAATTCATTTTCATTTTCGAAAAATCAAAAATCCAAAAAGATTTTATTTTGTTATGTTTTTATTTTTGAAAAATTCAAAAATCACAAAAATATTTTTTTTGTTTGTTCTTTAAGCATTGTGTGTTTTGAGTTTAGTCCAAGACTTAATGCGAAGAGGTCATGCTTGTATGTTTCTATGGGAAGGTATCATTTCTTTCAATTTTGTACTAGTTAGGATGTCCCTAGAAGCATGCTGCAGCATTTTGACTCAAGTCTCATATGACTCAATGTGTGAGAAATGAAAGCCTTAATGAAATTATCACATGAGAATTTCTTCCCAACAAGGCTTGTATTCGCATTAGTCAAAAGAGCTACCTTACTCTTCTCATATGAGTTAAGAGTTTTTCTGTTTGGTCCACAAATAATAGAGGTACATTCAATCTTATAACCAATCTTTTTCATCACAAATTTCTTCACACAAATCACACACAAAGACGTATGTTCGAGAGGTCTCTGATGAAACCCATCAAGACTTAGATATATGAAAATTATGTGTTTAAGGAATTGACGGGGAACATTGTTCCAGAAATTGACGAAACTGTTGTTTCTGTACCACAATTTGAAACTCAAAATCATATTCACTTCGCATGCGTGGTCTTGATCAAAGATTCGCAACCCAGGATGTTTGTTACCCAACAAGATCCAATACAACAATTTTTTTTTTGAATATGATTTCAGTGTGAGTTTCATTCGCATATCCTAGTCATGATAAATATTTTCAAAAGCAGACTTGTCACTGACTACACTGGTCATACAAGTAATTTCAGTTACAATTTCTCACGTTATGTTAAGGTTGATATGTAATGAAATTTTAAACCAACCCAACACTCACTTTTTAAAAGAAGCCCTTTAATACTTATCAAAAAGTATTCGATTGTAATTCACGGGAACATACACAAGCTGTTGATCATCTCTCTTGATGATTAATGAAGCAACCTTTTCCTGGGGTTTTACTGCCTTTGTGTCAAATTGTATTTTTGACATCACAAAATTCCAAATTTTTTTTGGCTTGCTTCTCATCTTATTTCTTTGACTCACATGCACTCACAAAATACTTGAGGTTCTAAGTAATACCAACTTAGGCTGAAGATTTCGCAAGTCTGGCATATGACTTCGCTTCTCATCCCAAAAGTGAACGAGCCTAGCCTCCATGCGAAGGGTTATAACAATTACAATTTCATAAAACAGATATGACAGGCTGTGTATATGTGACATATGGTATTCTGCCCGATTATCAATGATTTTCAATCTCCTGCTCCGATTCTTGAAGCCAATCAGAAAGAAACCAAGGAGAAATTTGATAAGTTGATTCAATTGGTGACTGGTTTGAAAACCTTGGTTTCGCAACCTACATCTCAAACGATTCTTACTCCTGAATTCTTGTCTCTCAAAGTCAATCCAACTTTACCTCTTTACTACCGAAGAATTCCCCACCTGCTTTCACAAGGGTGCAAGGGGGAGAGAAGAATACAAGTAAATAGGATGATGCGAAAATTGTGGGGAAAGTGATATCAACTCAGTTCAAAACTACTCTTCCGATATTCACTATGCCGATTTCCTCAACAATTATGACCACGAGACCAATAGCCAAAGGAATATCTATTGGGTCAAAAGAAGGAGGAAGTTCTAGTGCGAAACCTCCAACTGATGATGTGGGAAAAGGGAAAGGGATTGTGTATGAAAAGTCGAAGGAGGAGAAGAAAGCTGAAGCAGAGGCTGAAATGGAAAGGCTGAGGCAAGTTCAGAGCATAATGAGGCAAAGGGCAAGTGATCCACCAACAATGAATAAAGGAGATCCTGCGAAGCTTTATTCTTATGAAACTATAGAATCGAAAGTGGTGGGGAGTGAGATGCACGAGTTTGAGAAAAAGCCAAAAAGACGCTATGATATATCCAATTCAGACAAATGCCAGTTAGATTTTCCGATTAATGAAATGCTATTCATTACAGCTCAGTACAAGATAAGCGAAAAGTTTGATAATACTGATGACTACATACACATGAAAATCAAATTTCATGCTGTATTGGGAAAGAATCCAGATGAAGTATGGTCCTTGATGAAGACTAAAAAGGTGTTGATGATTAAGAAGGATTCGATGTTTGAAGACATGCTTCAGAACTTTCGATATTTTGTCATTCGAGCTGATGACAAACACTATGACTTCACAATAGCTGACTTCCCTCTGATGAATTGTAATGATCTTATCCAAGTGGCTATTATTTTGAAACATATTCAAGACCACAAGCTCAAAGGATTTGATACTGAAGTGTTTAGAATCGGTTTCGCACATGTCAAGGTTTTTATTGATAACTACTTTGACTGTTTGGCATTAACCGATGAAGAACTCGCAACGACCTTGGGAAGGGAAGTGAATGTCCCTTGGGAAAATACCTTGACCCAGTCAGCATTGTCTAAGTATGCTGATGGTGAAATATGCCTGAAACCTTTTGGCATGGTATTTTCAGGGAGAGATACGAAGGGGAAGCCCAAGAAATTTTTGCTCAAGGTCTTGGAGATTGAAAGATATACTTCTTCGCAATATACGAATTTTATTGTTCGTATGAATAACTACAAGAAGAATAACGAAGGAGACAAGAAGGAGCTTAAGAAGATGATTACTTAGTATGCTGAAGTGCGAATGACAATTTACTTAGCTATTCAGAGACTTATGGACTGAATAGCTTCGACTGTTTACAAAGGGGGAGATCGTAGAGTCTATGTATTGTAAAATTCGAAGTGGTTGTTTCTTTTGGTTTTGCATATTAGTTATTTTACTAAGTCACAGTTTTATGCGAAGCGTATTGTAATAGACTTAGTATATTTTTTGTACACCCAGGTTTCCTATAAATAGGGACTGAGGATAGAAGTAAAAAAAAACTTTTGGAACTCGAGTATTCTTTATGCTTATGCATTGTAATCAGTCTTCATCAATATAAGATCTGATTAATATTTACTCTTCATGTTCTTACATTTCAATCATTCAAATCATAATTGCTTTCATAATCTCGATAACAATTCTCTTCATTTACATGGTGTAACCCTAGATGTGTGACACTATATAAAGACCATCTCCTCCACCAAAATCGATTACACACTAAGAAACAAGAGGGCTAGGGCCGATTTTGCAAGTGTAAGATTCTCTCAAAGTTTACTCCTTTGCATTTGGTGTTGTGTGAAGCATTTGAGGTATCACACTTGGGGTGCTAGGCTCACAAGGTTTCAAGGATAATAATCAACAACAAGGTATGTTATTCTATCTTTCATTCAAGTTAAAAAATGTTCCCCATGTATGCTAGATAGGAATATAACCTTGGAATTCAACTTTGCATGATAATTAGACAAACATAGATCCAAGGTTATTAGGGTTGCATGTACACTTAGGATGTGTTAGAATGCTCAAAACCATCACTTACTTCATAGATTAGTTGGACTCGATTCGATATGACAGTTAAGATCATAATATTTATCTTCATAGTCCTTACTGAAACAAAGGTAATGATAGAAATGAACAAAATATATTACCTGCTAGTATCTTAGTAACCTTATGACTTTTCTTGATCCAACTGTGAGTCCGTTCTTCCGATAGTATAGGCCTCTTCTACCTTTCACACCTACTCATACTCGTCCCAAGTATTGTCTCGCAGTACACTAAGTAATAACAAAAAGGAAATATCATAGAAAGCACATAACATAATTTAGGAAATTTCATTTTCTCCGAAAACGGTAACAAGATTTATTTGCGTTATATGCCTATTACATCATGCCATATACCCTAGTATAATCATTTCTATCCTTCTCTCAAGTACTCTAGAAAATCAGGTCCAAATTCTCGCCCTCTTGTTTCCTCATCAAGTCCCATAAAATATGCCCTCGCCTTTTGGTTTGGCAGAATATTTGGCTTTGCTGCTTTGTTTTTCTTTGGGCAATCTTTCGATACATTCCCCTTGCCTCCACTTCCGTAGTGTACCTTGTCATTAAACATATAATCCTTGGAATAGTGACTGATCCTCCTACACTTATAACAAGTCACTTTTCCATCTAATCTCCCAAAGTGCTTCTTCTTGCACTTCTCACACAACTTGGATCCACCACTTCCCTTAATTTTTTTTCATATAGGTTGGAATTCGAGAATTTTCCTTTCTTATAAGATCTTGAAGATCCCTCTAGCTTCCTCTTCTCTCCTACCTCAGCTTTTTCTTGGTCATTCTCCCTTATCTGAGTCTCAATATTCCTTGATGCCCAGATAACGACTTTCAATGTGGTTGCTTGTTTGACCATAGAACTAAAGTCCGTTGGTAGTCCGTTAGAAAACTTATTCACCTTGGGAAGCTCGGTGGGATATAAGTATATTTGATGAAACTTAAATTGAAAGCCTTGTGGTATATATGAACGAATATGTTGAGAAAGCATGGAAAGACATTGTACATACGAACAAATATGCCTCGTTTTGTGGTAACCAGCTAAGGAACCATGTGATTTGCATGGTTACTTCACACCTCATTTTGTGATCCTTGGTATTCCAGTCACAAAACTTGGAGGGCATGCTCAAGATTGAAACATGCCTTTGAAAAGTTCATTGAATCTCAAAAGAATCTAGGAATTTTTAAGAACCAATTAAAAAACCTAATATCTATATTTCGTTTTTCATGGTGGAAATTGGTGAATCGTTATTCATCTACCTTTCAAATATGTTATAGCTTGGATTACGGCATACCTCTTCTAGATTATAATATAATGTGATTGGATCCTAGCCTTAATATTACATTTGGGTGTTTTATTAAGGACTCTCTTAATATCTAAACTAATCTTGTTCTCTTCTTTCAGATGTCTTCAAACAATGATGCTTCTGGCTCTAATCCTAATGACTCCTTTACCCTTATGAACTTGTGTGAGAAAGTCACTTTTGATGGATCCAACTTCAATGAATAGATCAGAAACATCAGGATGATTACCCGCTACGAGGACAAAGAATATGTCCTTGACAAGGAGCTTAAGGAGATTGATGAGACCACTGCAAAATCCCCAGGAGATTGCTGACTTCCGGGCACATGAAAGGGATGCTACAAAAGTGGCATGCATCATGTTGGCCACCACGACAGCGGAACTCCAAAAGTCCTATGAGGACTTCTACCCTTTTGAAATGCACCAAGATCTGATGGAAAGGTACCATCAAAGTGCATGACAAGAGAGGTATGAAATCATTTGCTCCATCATAACAACCATGATGAAGGACGGGGAATCCGTCACGAGTCACATGCAAAAAATGCAAAGGTATGTGGATCGATTGCTGAAGCTTAATGTGAACTTCCCATCAGGGACTTCTCAAGAGTGCAGAAACAGGTCTTAAGGGTAAGTCGGTTGTCAACACTCCTACTCCAAACTCCGCCCCGGTTTTGGCAATCGGGAAAGGTCGAGGGAAGAAGAGGAAGAGCTCTTTGAAGGGTACCAAGGCTAGGACCCTTGGTGGCTCTTCTTCAAGTGGAACTAAGAAATGTTTCGTCACTCCTTCTTCTGACCCAAAAGAGGTTGAATGTTTCTATTGCCATGAAAAGTCACATTGGAAGTGGAACTGCTTAAAGTACCAACAAGATGTGAAGGATGGGAAAGTTAAACCCAACCATGCAGGTATCTACACTATCTTATCTAATAACTCACCCCATTCTTACTCTTGGGTCCTTGATACCGGTTGTGGTATTCATATCTGTTCTGATTTGCAGGGGCTACGAAGAAGTGAGAATGTGGAGCATGGAAGAATAAACTTAATCATGGGAAATATGAAAACTTTACCTGTCACCAATATTGGAGTTTAAACTTTATCGCTAAGCAGTGGGTTTAATTTAGATTTGAATAAATGTTGTTCTTCACTAGAAATGGCAAGAAATATTATTTCCTTTCATGCATTGTACAAACAAGGTTTTACCTTTTCATTTGATAATGAAGTTGGTTCGATTAATGGTTTCTTTCATAATGTTCTTTATTTTAAAGCATTACCTTATGATGGTGTGTATGAAACTGTATCTGTGGTTGATAACTTAGGAAATAATGTATTGTGTATTGATTCTGTTAATGATAATAACTTGGATAAAGCATCATTATGGCACTGTCGTCTTGGACATATAAGCAAGAAATGCATAGGCCAACTCCAAAAGGATGGAGTCTTGGAGTCATTTGACCTAAAGTCAGATGATAGTTGTGAATCATGCTTACTTGGAAAAATGACAAAGTCACCCTTCACAGGCTCGTGTGAGAGGGGTGAAGGTTTGTTGGACCTTATACACACGGATGTGTGTGGACCATTCAAACATACCACAAGGGATGCTAATTGTTATTATTTGACTTTTACTGATGATTACAGTAGATATGGATATGTCTACTTGATCAAGCATAAGTCAGAGACTTTCAAAAGGTTTAAGGAATTTAAACAGGAATTCGAGAATCAATTGGGCAGGAACATTAAGATGCTTCGATCCGATCGTGGTGGTGAGTATCTTAGTTCAGAGTTCCTTGACTATCTAAGGGAATGTGGGATAGTCTCACAATTGAAACCTCCCAGGACACCTCAGTTAAATGATGTAGCTGAGAGGAATAATCGAACCTTGTAGGATATGGTTCGTTCCATGATGAGCCGAGCTTCGCTACCAATCTCATTTTGGGGTTATGCCTTAGAGACTGCCGCCCATATCCTTAATCTAGTCCCTACACAGAAAGTTGCCAAAACTCCTCATGAGATGTGGACTGGTAAAGTACCCAAACTAGACCATATCAAGATTTGGGGTTGCGAGGCTTTCGTGAGACACGAGACTCATGATAAGCTCGAACCTCAAAGTGAGAGGTGTATTTTCATCGGCTACCCACAAAAATCCTTTGGTTACCTCTTCTACAGTCCTAGTGAAAATGTGGTGTTTGTATCTAGGAGGGCTATCTTCCGAGAGAGAGAGTTCATAAGCCAAGGAAATAGTGGGAGGAAAGTTGACCATGAAGAAATTCAAGAGTCAAGTGGTGAAGGAACTTCAAACCCAAGCACTCAACTTGAGGAGGAAACTCCTGTTGAGCCAATTGACAAGTCTGTACCTATGAGGCGTTCCACGAGAGTTAGGAATGCACCTGAGCATTACTATGGATTCCATATTACCGCGAAAGGTGATACACTTATCAGTGATGGGACATTGATAGGTATGGATGATCCTAATAGTTACACGGAAGCCATGGCAGTCCCTAAGTCAGCCAAGTGGAAAGAGGCAATGGACAACGAGATACAGTCCATGTATGACAATCAAGTTTGGAACTTTGTTGAGAATGTACCAGGTCGTAAGACTGTAGGGTGCAAATGGATCTTCAAGAAGAAGACCGACATGGATGGTAATGTACACACTTATAAGGCACGACTGGTTGCAAATGGTTTCTCACAAACTCCGGGAGTTGATTATGATGAGACCTTTTCTCCAGTAGCCAAGATTAAGTCTATTAGGGTTCTGTTAGCAATAACCGCATTTCATGACTATGAAATATGGCAAATGGATGTCAAAACCGCTTTCCTTAATGGAAAGTTGGCTGAGGATGTTTACATGAGTCAGCTAGAGGGTTTTGTCAACACAGAGTACCCTAATAGAGTGTGTAAGCTTGAGAAATCAATTTATGGGTTAAAGCAAGCACCTTGCAGATGGAATCTTTGCTTTGATGAGAAAGTCAAAGAATTTGGCTTTTCTAAGAGTGAAGATGAATCTTGGGTATATGTCAAGGCTAGTGGGAGTATAGCTAGCTTTTTGGTATTGTATGTGGATCACATACTACTCATAGGAAACGACATCCCAACTTTGCAGGAAGTTAAGTCCTGACTTGGGAAGTGTTTCTCTATGAAGGACCTAGGAGAAGCTGCCTATTTTCTAGGGATAAGGATCTTGAGAGACCGGAGTAAAAGACTAATTGGAATTAGTCAGAGTACCTACTCGGATAAGGTGCTGAAGAGATTCGACATGCAAGACTCTAAGAAAGGAGAGTTACCCATCCAGAGTAACGCCAGATTGAGTAAGACACAAAGGCCTAGTACTGAGGCTGAGATAGCAGAAATGAGTCGAATACCTTATGCTTCGGATGTAGGATCTATCATGTATGTTATGACGTGTACTCGACCTGATGTAGCCTTTTCCTTGAGCATGGTTAGCAGGTATCAGGGGAACCTTGACAAGGCACACTAGAATGCGGTAAAGAATATCCTCAAGTACCTACGAAGGACTAAGGACTGGGCTCTTACCCTCAGTGGGAGTGATGACTTGAGAGTTGTAGGGTATAGTGATGCTATCTTTCAGACTGATAGGGATAATTTCCGCTCTCAGTCAGGCTGGGTCTTTACCTTAAACGGAGGAGCAATTTCTTGGAAGAGTTCCAAGCAAGAAACAGTGGCTGATTCAACTTGCAAATCAGAGTATATAGCAGCAAGCAAGGCAGAAAAGGAGGCGATATGGATGAAGAACTTCATTGGAGACCTTGGAGTTGTACCAGCTATAAAGGAGCCAATGGAAATTTTCTCTGATAGTGAAAGTGCAGTTGCCTTAGCCAAGGAACCAAGGGATCACGGGAGATCCAGACACATCGATAGAAAATACCATTTCATCAGACATCGAATAGAAGAAGGACTCCTCGTGGCAAAGAGGGTATCATCAGATGAGTATCCAACAGATCCCCTCACGAAGGGACTGACTCGGGTTAAGCATCTCCAACATGCTCGGAGCGTAGGGCTGAAGGATGATATTAGATTTAGTAGTTAGATAACCTTGAAATTTGTAAAGTGTAATTGACATTAGATGATGAATAAAAGGTGTTTTATTTATGAGTAAAGTGTTGCTATCTTTTGTCGATCGGTTACTATATTTCTTTTGCATGTTTTGACTTCCAGAATAATTATGTTTGGTATATCATATTATTCGAACCTACACAGTCGGTCATATGTCGGAAGTAGGTATGAATCAAGACTGTCATGATTGGTTGCAGAGGTATAAGTTGTTGGACATGGCTACAACACTCATGAGTGCTTATAAGTTCTGAGCATTCGACTCAACCCAGCTCACTGGAATCCCTTCATGGAATTTATCCCTAGTGATCGTGAGACGGTAATATCATATAATTCTTCAAACCTAGAGATATGACTTATTACTTATGAGTTGGTTATGCATTGATTGTACGAAAACGCATTGGTAACTCGATGTTATAAAACGTGCTCGTGTGCATAATTCAACGAGTAGTAGAACAAACATATGAGTCGAAGTTTATCTGTTCCTTCTTGGATTAGAAGCTAATATCTGGGCCCCTTGATGATTTTGTTTTGACCTATGTACCGGGCCCGGTCAGAACTAAGTTGATGTGTTCAATTAAGTTCTTTGTCAAACAAATCGGAAATCGAGAAACAAACTGCTGGACAATACGTAAGACATTGTTCCATGTATTTGTCTGGCTGATATCTAGAACAGAGGATTACATGATCACTTATCTTAAATGGCATATCATCATCTTCTCAGTTTCGAGAAACCTTGAAAGAGCTACGATTGCTGATCGATTCCTGAAGTCATACTTACAGTTATAGTTATTAAACTTATCCAAGTGGGAAACTTTGGATAAGGTGTCTAAGTCCATAACTATTTCTGGTATGTACTTGACCCAACCCGGCATGGTCCATTTGGGTTGCATGGCCCCATGCAATTGGATAAACTAAAATGAGAGAAGTAACACTTATGGTTTATTAATATATTATAAGTTCTAATATATTAATAATATTATTTAATTAGTTTGATCAATAATTAATTTAGAGTTAATTAAGTGATCAAAAGATAACTAATTAAATATATAGGTTGATTATATAAATCATCCATAACTTGTATAGTGGGCTAATAGGCTCCATGGGTGATCAAGTTGGGTTAAACCCATAGGATGCTCCATGGGAGATACAAACCCATGGGTCATGGAAATGAAGAGCCATGACACATTAGGGTTTACATGGTGTAACCCTAGATGTGTCACACTATATAAAGACCATCTCCTCCACCAAAATCGGTTACACACTAAGAAACAAGAGGGCTAGAGCCGATTTTGCAAGTGTAAGATTCTTTCAAAGTTTACTCCTTTGCATTAGGTGTTGTGTGAAGCATTTGAGGCATCACACTTGGGGTGCTAGGCTCACAAGGTTTGAAGGATCATAATCAACAACAAGGTATGTTATTCTATCTTTCATTCAAGTTAAAAAATGTTCCCCATGTATGCTAGATAGGAATATAACCTTGGCTTTCAACTTTTCATGATAATTAGACAAACATAGATCCAAGGTTATTAGAGTTGCATGTACACTTAGGAAGTGTTAGAATGCTCAAAAACCATCACTTACTTCATGGATTAGTCGGACTCGATTCGATATGACGGTTAAGGTCATAATACTTATCTTCATACTCCTTACTGAAACAAAGGTAATGATAGAAATGAACAAAATATATTACCTGCTAGTATCTTAGTAACCTTATGACTTTTCTTGATCCAACTGTGAGTTTGTTCTTCAGATAGTATAGGCCTCTTCTACCTTTCACACCCACTCATACTCATCCCAAGTATTGTCTCGCAGTACACTAAGTAATAACAAAAAGGAAATCTCATAGAAAGCACATAACATAATTTAGGAAATTGCATTATCTCCGAAAACGGTAACAAGATTTATTTGCGTTATATGCCTATTACATCATGCCATATACCCTAGTACTAATCATTTCTATCCTTCTCTCAAGTACTCTAGAAAATCAGGTCCAAATTCTCGCCCTCTTGTTTCCTCATCAAGTCCCATAAAATATGCCCTCGCCTTTTGGTTTGGTAGAATATTTGGCTTTGCTGCTTTGTTTTTCTTCGGGCAATCTTTCGATATATTCCGCTTGCCTCCACTTCCGTAGTGTAACTTGTCATTAAACATATAATTGTTGGAATAGTGACCGATCCTCCTACACTTATAACAAGTCACTTCTCCATCTAATCTCCTAAAGTGGTTCTTCTTGCACTTCTCACACAACTTGGCTGCACCACTACCCCTAATTTTTTTTTCATACAGTTTGGAATTCGAGAATTTTCCTTTCTTATAAGATCTTGAAGATCCCTCTAGCTTCCTCTTCTCTCCTACCTCAACTTTTTCCTAGTCGTTCTCCCTTATCTGAGTCTCAACATTCCTTGATGCGCAGATAATGACTTTCAATGTGGTTGCTTGTTTGACCATAGAACCAAAGTCCGTTGGTAGTCCATTAGAAAACTTATTCACCTTGGAAAGCTCGGTGGGATATAAGTATATTTGATGAAACTTAAATTGAAAGCCTTGTGGTATATATGAACGAATATGTTGAGAAAGCATGGAAATACATTGTACATACGAACAAATATGTTATTCAACATAATTATGAACAAAAAAAATGTACATTACCTTAAATGGTTGATGAATGACGTTTTAACAAATACATAATAATTAATTGAAAATATATAAAAATCAGTTATTGTTATTTACTCTCGATCATCACGTAGAAATGATTTTAAGTAAACGATATATTATATTTTTATAATTATTATAAAACTATAAATCATTTTTACTGTATTATGAAATCCATCTTATATTATCACATAATTGATTTTCGGATTTTAAGAATTGTTACCAAATAAATAATATATCGTATTGGTTATGCAATTTATTAAATATTATTGGAATTGTTGGTTTAACGTTGGTTGAAACTTGGAAAATGTTGTAGAAGTAGACGTTATGTTGTCCAAATTTCGCCATCACAGACAATAGAAATTTGAAAATCCATTAAGTGTTACCAATCTCAAATACCATAAGACTTCAATCAAGAATTATTCCCAAACATCAAATAATTATAGGTGTTTGATATACTAATAACGGAGAGTTTAGGATTTGGATGCCTAGACTCATTGTTAGGATCCAACACTCCCGAGTCTCTTTGTAGAAGCTACGTTCATTTCTAAAGCCATATGAGTTAGGATCATTTCCTAAGATATATGGGCTACTTTGTAACAACACTAAGACCGTACATCTTAGCATAAATTCCTCTATGTCATAACCGTTAATCAGTATGGAACGAGGAACGCTAGGTATCAGTTTGGTATGATAAACTTATATGGGTTGACATCCTACCATTAATTGCTAGCTACAACCATCACCAGAAGAGTCAAAATAAGCATTGTCTTTCCTAAACTATAAAGTGCACGACAGTAAATAAACGTGGGTGTGGACTTTCAGCACAAAAATTTCCAAGTGTTAGTGTAGAGGTGTTCGTCACAGTTCGATTATGAGCTCATTTTAGACCCCGAATGTATTTATGTTACTGTATAGGATTGAAATAGGATATATACAGATATTTTGTCCACTTATACTAGTTGAAAGAGACTGTATGTAGTGGGATATCTTGTGAGTCAAAGAGATAAGTGTCAATACTAGGAATTAAGAAAGTCATATAACACTTTATTAATATCATGACATGACTGGACATGACTTATTAACTTACATTAAATAAGTTATTTAAATAAACCCTTTGTTTGTATATGAAAACACTATAACTATGGGGGAGGAGTTCGCCCCACTGGTTAGGTGTCGGTTCCTAAGTTAAGTAAGATAACACATAATTAATAACGCGACACGAATTTACAAGGTTTATAAATTTAAAACTTAATAGTTTTACACACAAACTATATGAACGCTTATACAAGGTTTCAAGAGTATAATTTGACATTTTATGATTTCACAAAGGGTAATATGATTTTACTTTCTATAAATTGGTATTCAAAATGAAACTCCCTATTCCAAATTGTTTCTCATTTGGAGGCGGGTCATGTAATTTGGATTATCCAGGTGGTCGGTTTGTGTTTTGGAGCCAAGTAGTATTTTGGTAAAGTGTCAGTTCGGGTTTTATGGAATTGAATCCTTGTTTAGAAACTTTCATGGCAGGTATGAGTTGATAAAAGCGTAGAGCTTCTTGCTACCTTTTCATGGATATAAGCATCGTCAGAATCGGATTTGTAACAAAGAAGTTATGGCCTTCAGAGTATTCTAGGGCTTAAGAGGGAACCCAAGTACGCGGGGCGTACATAGGAAGTACGCAGGGCGTACTGTTGCGAAGTGTAGAACGCGAGGCGTACTTTGGAGTACGCTTAGTGTACTGCAAAGAATGTATCGGGAATGAGAGGCCTCGTACGCTGGGTGTACGATGATTAAGTGGGGCGTACAAGGAGCAGTGAAAACCCTAATTTTAAGTGTGTGTTCCCTATTTAAGCATCTAAGTCCTTAGGGCTAGCCTCTTCAACACGCCCAGGCCTCCTAAAACCCTTAATCGACTCTTAGCCTCCATTAATGTGCATTTGAGCTTTTAAGGAGAATTTGGTGGACCGGAAATTCACTGGGGAACGCTAAGGTTTACATTATGATTCCTAATGAGCCATGTATTGTTATAATGCAAAACATATATGTCTCACAAATCTCTCCCAAATATCTCCATGTATCTCAAATCTCTCCCTAATCCCCCAATGTAGTTTCCTAAGTCAAAACCTACTCTAAATGAAAGGAGAAAACTTTAAGGAGCAAGCCCAGTTCGGAACCTCCTAACCGCACCGGACAGCTTCGCACTTTGGACCCTCCCACTTCGGAACCTTCGGATTTGGCTCCGGAATCCCTTCACTCGGACAATCTCGCTCCAGACGACCTGCTGATCCAGAACTGTTGACTTCGGAAGGTCTCATATCACTCCAGAAGGATCAGCCACCGATCCATCTCGCACCGGAGCCCTTCGCACCTTGGAAGAAGGCACTCCGGAATTTGAGGTTTGACTCCAGAACCTCGTGAACCCACTCTGGAATCTAAGAAGAGCTTCGGAACTCATGGTTTGACTTTGGAATTCACCATTTGACTCCAGGTTTTGGACCCTTTAAGATCATTTCATCATTTTAAGGTATTTTGATGTCGTGGATCCCACTAAACTCGTATTTTTTCGTAACTTAGACCCCTTAAACCCCCATTTTAAGCCAAATTTGATCATTTAAAATAATATTTAAGATTTCTAAAGATATTATTTTAAATCATAAGATGTGAATAAGTTAAGGATAAGAGTGTTGGCTTTGATGATTAGACACTTTTCCCCACTTCCCCATGTACTTTAATATTCAACATGCATCCATGTTGAATATTACATCAAACTTTCATACTCCCTATATTTGGACGACTTCCTTCCAAAAAGCTCTACCGCCTCTTGTCATTTTACCTCCTGTCCATTCCCATTTTCTCTCAAGAATAACTTCAAGCTTCACAAAGAGTTAAAGTCTTCAAGCTCATTCTAATAATACATTTCGTTTATCTTGGTGGAAATTGGTGAATTGTCATTCACCTACCTTCAAATATTTTATAGCTTGGATTACGGCACACCTCTTCTAAGTTATAAAATAGTTTGTTGGGTCCTAGCCTTAATATTTCATATTGGGTGTCATATTAAGGACTTAAAATCAACTATCTTGAATATCTCCCAAAAGATGTCTGGTTTAGACACCTATGATCTTCCCAAATCTCTTGAAACAAGGTTTCCTAATGAAGATGATGTCCCATGGATATTATACTTCTTTCTCCTCCTCCAATTATTCTCCCTAACCCACAAGTTCTTGAAAAAGTTTAAGGTCACTCAAGCCCTATTGGCAAGGCAAGGTCAAGGTGTGGTCACATCTTGGAGATGTAATCACATATTGACAAGCCGGGAGAGTTGGGTGTCAACGTCTTGAGAAAGTTGGTGGTTCAATCACTTTCTAAGTCACATAGTGAGTTCCTTTAGGACACCTATGAAACAGACTATGACAAGACCCTTAATGATCTTATCTATTTGTTAAGATCAACTTCCTAAAACTTTATGGACATTGACAATGATGACATTGGATATCTAGTAAAGCTCTCTCTTCCCGGTGGAAAGGGATCGGCCATAGTCAACTCGGTTGACCAAATGGTAAAGAGAAAAGCTAAGTCTGTGATAGTCTCGTGTACCATTATCAAAGGGTCCGTATGTTTATATTGCCAAAGGAAGGGGCATTGGTTGCGAAGCTGCCAAATTTACCTAAGGATGTTAAAGTCAATAAGTATGACTCTACTTTAGGTAAAGTCCACTATCTAACTCTGTTAAGTTTCTATTCTGAGATTCTTGATACATGATGTGACCGGGTCGCATGGTGATGTTTTAAGAATCAAAGAAAAGTGAAGAAACTTAAAGAAAGAATATGCTGAATCTGATTGCATAGATGGATTTCTATCGCATAGTTTGAAGATCGGGTTCTTGAGCTACTTCTCAGGAGTTATTAGATATTGCTTAGGAATAGATAACAACAAGTTTTCATATGGATTGTAAGGATAAGTTTTCCGCAAAGTGTTAAAATAATAGAAAATTTTTGATTTTATTTATTTTAAAATATCCTTACAATGGCATTTGAGAAAAAATTGTTGCTTATATGATTCCAATAATAGCAAGAGTGGAAATATGAAATTGATTCTTTCATTTGTGGTAATGTCTAGATTTACCAAATAAGGAAAGATTTTCATCACCCAAGTTTCAATTGGACCGGAACTTGGAATCATGCAAGTTGTATAGCATGATGAATGAGAACTTTCAAGTTTTGGAAAATTAAGACTAATTACTTATTCACATGGATGTGTGAGTCAAGTAATGGACTAAGGGATCGAGTACATAGTCTTGTGCACTGGTTAAGTCCACCACAAAAGATTGATAAGACTATTTGTCATAGTTAACTAAAGTTCAGTAAATATGATTATACTTACAAGCTTAAGTGTAACTCTGAGACATTGGAAAAGGTTCCAATGTATGGCAGAGCGAATAAAAAGAATCAAATTAGGCAGAAGGATAAAAGTTTCTCAAATCTGAAAAGATGGGAGAGTACTTTAGTATCAGTTTTGTGATCATCTTAATGATTAAGAAACCATATCAAAATTATTTCTCAAAGGAAATCTTAGTGCATTCTTATGACTAAGGAGAGGAACTTGAATTGTTGAAATGGTTAAATCAAGAAGATGAGTCATACTTCGTTCCAATACAAGTCTTAGAGTCATACTCCAAGATTGTAATTTGAGTGACATGTCTTAAAGAAGGTTTAAAACACTTGTCAAATGTAAGAGTAAAAGTTTTCTACTCTTGGACATTTGAAATTGGTAAGTTGTGATGTTTTGGATAAAACGAAGACCAACTAAGGCCAATGTTGTGAAGTGTTTGTCTTGATTAGAATCCGCACTATCTCTTGGATGTTTGACAAGGGAGTCTTATAGGTCAAGAGGACAGTGGGAGTCTTAAAGGTCTTGAAAGTCTCAAGAACTAATCAAGAATAAAACCTAAAGTTCTTCACTAGAACACAACTTGAGGTTCATAACCTATCGTGTTGACATATTCTGTGCCCATTCCAGTTAAAGTTGGCTTTTCATATGAGTTCTTAGAGTTCTCAATTGGTTGCATAACAACTTGGAAGCAATGGTAGGCCCTAGAGCTGCCAGGTGGCAAGAAATTAAGATTAAGTTCAATCCATATGAGTTTGGGTTTGTCATTATCCTTGTCTTGTGACTATGATTTTGACCATTCACATGGATAAGAACACATACACTAGTAAATCTAAGTGTCATAAGGTTTCTCTCCGATTCATGAAAATGATGGTGAGGAAACACTTTCACTAAGTAGATTTTATCTAGATAGCAATTGTGATATTCGCATTCTCAAAGTCGTTAGTGGAGCGCGTGTGGTTAACCGGCACACTAATATGGACTTGTGAGACGTGGCAAAAACGTCTAACCATTATCATTACGGCATACCTCTTCATAATTGTTTAGACTCACAAGTGTGCTATCTAAGGGACGGTGTATGATTTTGATAAAGTCTTATCAAAACAATCTAGTATCAGAAATCTGAACTTTGGTAAGAAAGTCAATGAAGTATTGATATCTAGAAGTCCAGTTGATTTCTGAGTACATGTCAAAGTTAGTGGGAGCATAGGTGTTATGTTAATAATCATCATGTTAGTGGGAGCATGATAATTATGATAAGTATTGCAAGCTAGCAATGTTAATTATAGAAAACAAAAGGTTTCAATTGGGAAAAGGTTGTTTTTCTATAATTAAGGGAGAGGAAATTATGCTTCATCTCAAATCTATAAGCTTAGATCGTGAGGTTTTAATCATTTAGTCAAGGATATATATATATATGAATTTCATGTTGGAATGGCTCAACATAAGGAAATTCTGTATATGAGTCCATTATTTGCGTTCTAAAATTCGATTATGATTACGGCATCCCTTTTCATAATCTGAATTATGAGAACTTGGCAAATTGAAATGGAAATGTCATAGCAAAAGACTGGTTTAGTCTTTATGTGAGACATCATGAATCGTGTCCCATATGCTTCGGATATAGGATCGATTACATGTGCTATATTCATCCTTTCTAAAATTTTCCAAATGCCTGGGGCATTAAGAAGGGAAAAGGTTTAGAACTGGATATGACTAAAAGGATTAAACAATTGTCGAGAACAATCTGAGGCTTACCAAAGATTGGTTGCTCAAGGACAGTTGGAAGTATAGTGATAATTCTGGAAGGACCATATTGACATAATCTGTAAGGAGGCAACTCTTGTTCAGAAGTGATAGTCAAAATGGAATCTGGGAATGTTTCAAAGTTAGAATTTTCAATCTGTGTAAGATTTAGGAAACTTAATGCAAGAAGGATATTTCCAAGGAGTTGATCTCCTTTGGAATACTCTGTAATGATTGTTGCCAAGTCTTTGTGAGTTTGTGCATAATCGTTACAAGAGGATCAATGCATATAAGTTTAGAATCTAACAGATTTCGGTAAATGGCATGAATTTGGAATTCTTGCATTTGCAGGAAGGATTTGGGAGTGTGAAAAGAGAATCATTGAAGTTATGTTCAATTGATCTAGTTCACAAAGTAAAGATCATAGACAAACATAGTATGCATACTTGGTGTATGGCATGACTAGTGTTTAGAAAACATAGTGTACATGCTTGGAGCATGGGACAACTATTGTTTTAAATTCAAGAATAAAGTTGATAGCTGAAACAGTATACAATGAATAATGTGTAATCATATGGTGATAAATAAAAGGTGTTTATTTATGTTCAAAGGGTTGATACCATATTGGATTCAATTATTATTGTGTTTCACTTTGCATGTTTTGACTTCCCGAATAAACTGGGTTATTCTTTTGGAATGACTAAGTTATTCAAACTATCCACAGTCGGTCATATGTTGGAAGTAGATATGAATTAAGACTGTCATGAGTTGGCTTGTAGAGGTCTAAGGTGTTGGACAAAGGGCTACAACACTCATGAGTGCTCATAAGTTCTGAGAATTGGATTCAACCCGCGCTCATTGGAATCACTTCATGGATTTTATCACGAGTGATCATGAGATGATAATATCTTATATTCTTCAAACCTAGAGATATGAGTTGTTACTATGAGTTGATAGTACATTGATTGCACGAAAACGCATTGGTAACTCGATGTTATAAAACGTGCCTTTGTGTATGATTCAACAAGTAGTAGAACAAGCCATATGATTCGAAGTTTATCCATTCCTTTTACCTTCGGGATAAAAGCGATATCTGTGGGCCCCTCGATGATTTGATGATGACAAATGGAAGTGCTCGGCCGGGCCAGGACTGATTTGATTTGTTCAATTAGTCAGTCGTTATAAATTCGAAATCGGGAAACAACAAATGGACAGAGAGAATGATCTATAATCCATGTCTCAGTCCATATGATATCTAGAACGGAGGAATATATGATCCCTTATCTAATGGACAAGTCAATGACAAAGGTTAGAGTTCATCTACAAGGTCAGAGTTCGACAGAAGCTTTTGAGAGCTACGATTGCCAGTCGGTTCTTGAAGTCATACGCAATAATAGTTTTAGACTTATCCAAGTGGGAGACTGTTGGATTAATGTCTAAGTCCATAACTATAATTGGTAAGATTTGACCCGACCCGGCATGGTCCATTTGGGTTGCATACCATCATGCACTTGGATAGACTATAATGAGAGAAATAAGACACTTATGGTTTTTAATATATTATAAGTTCTAGTATATTAATAATAAGAATAATAAGATTATTTAATTAGTATTGATCAAGAATTAATCTAGGATTAATTAATTGATCAAAAGAAGACTAATTAAATATATGGGTTGATTGTGTAAATCATCCATACTTGTATAGTGGGCTAATGCTCCATGGATAATCAAGTTGGGCTAAAACCCATAGGATGGTTCATGGATGCTCCATGGTGTATTTGAACCCATGGATCCAAGGAAATAGAAAGCCATGACAATTAAGAGTTTACCCTAATTGTAACACTATATAAAGATATTATTCTTGGCAAAATCGGGACTAGTATTATTCTAGAGAGGGCTAGCCGATTTCATGAAGTGTAGAATTCTCTCAAGCTATTCTAAGTGTCATGATGATTGTGATTCCATTTGAGGTGTCACACTTGGGGCACTAGGCACTCAAGCTTCATGAAGACTTTCTACATCAAAGAGGTATGTATTCTATCTTGCTATAGTTATTGTTTTGTATGCTAGATTAGGATAATACCTTGGAAGTTCTTATTTGCATGTATAATAGAGAAAACATAGATCCAAGGTATTTAGGGTTGCATGTACACTTAGGAGTGTTAGAATGCTCAAAACCCAACAGATATCATCCGGACAACACACATGGAACATGGTCTTACTTATTGTCCAACATTTGTTTCTCGATCTCTGATTTGTTTCGACATTGAACTAAATTGAACACATCAATTAGGTTCTGACTGGGCCCGGTACATAGGTCAAAACCAAATCATCGAGGGGCCCAGATATTGCTTCTATTTCTAGAAGGAACAGATAAACTTCGACTGATATGCTTGTACTAACTACTCGTTGAATTACTCACAAAGGCACGTTCTATAACATCGAGTTACCAATGTGTTTTCGTACAATCAATGAATAACCAACTCATAGTCAACAACTCATATCTCTAGGTTTGAAGATTTATATGATATTACCGTCTCACGATCACTCGAGATAAATTCCATGACGTGATGCAAGTGAGCGTGGGTTGAATCCAATACTCAGCCCTTATGAGTACTCATGAATGTTGTAGCAACCATTGCAATGTCTAAAGCACTTTAGACAAATAATACAATCCAAATTCATGACAGTCTTGAATCAATACTTACTTCCAAAGTTTGACCGACTGTGGATGGTTTGAATAATAACATGATTATTCTGGAAGTAAAAACATGCAAAATTGAAACATAGTAAACAATCAACACAAGATAGTAACACCTTACTCATAAATAAATAACAACTTTTATTTATCATCAAATGTCAATTACATTTTACAAGTTTCAGGAATCTAATTACTGAAACTAATATCATCCTTCAGCCCAATGCGCCTTGCATGCTGTCAATGCTTAACCCTGCTCAGTCCCTTCGTGAGGGGATCTGCCGGGTTCTCATCTGATGATACCCTCTTTGCCACGAGGAGTCCTTCTTCTATTCTATGTCTGATGAAATGGTATTTTTTGTCAATGTGCCTAGATCTCCTGTGATCTCTTGGTTCTTTCGCCAAAGCAACCGCACTTTCACTGTCACAGAAATTTTCCATTGGCTCCTTTATAGCTGGCATAACTCCAAGGTCTCCGATGAAGTTCTTCTGCCATATCGCCTCTTTTTTTGCCTCGCTTGCTGCTATGTACTCTGATTCACAAGTCGAATCAGCTACTATCTCCCGCTTGGAACTTTTCCAAGTAATTGCTCCTCCATTTAGGATAAAGACCCAACTTGACTGAGAGCGGAAATTATCCCTATCAGTTTGAAAGCTAGCATCACTATATCCTTCCACTCTCAAGTCATCACTGCCTCCGAGGGTTAGGACCCAGTCCTTAGTCCTCCGCAAATACTTGAGAATGTTCTTTACCGCTGTCCAGTGTGCCTTGCCAGGGTTCCCTTAACATCTACTGACCATGCTCAAAGAAAAAGCCACATCAGGGCGAGTACAAGTCATAGCATACATGATCGAGCCCACAGCGGAGGCATATGGTATCTGACTCATCTCAGCTATCTCAGCCTCTGTACTCGGACTCTGAGTCTTACTTAGCTTGGCATTACTCTGGATTGGTAACTCTCCTTTATTGGAATCTTGCATACTGAACCTCTTTAGTATCTTATCCACATAAGTACTTTGACTAAGTTCAATTAGTCTCTTAATCCTATCTCTCAATATCCTTATCCCTAGGATATAGGCAGCTTCCCAAGGTCCTTCATAGCAAAACACTTCCCAAGCCAGGCCTTAACCTCCTGCAAAGTTGGGATGTCATTTCCTATGAGAAGTATGTCATCCACATACAACACCAAGAAGCTAACTATGCTCTCACTAGCCCTGACATACACACAAGACTCATCCTCACTCCTAAAAAAGCCAAACTCTTTGATTTTCTCATCAAAGCAAAGATTCCACCTGCGAGATGCTTGTTTCAATCCATAAATGGATTTTTCAAGCTTACACACTCTATTAGGGTATTTTGGATCGACAAAACCCTCTGGCTGAGCCATGTAAACATCCTCAGCCAACTTCCCATTAAGGAAAGCGGTTTTGACATCCATTTGCCATATTTCACAGTCATGAAATGCAGCTATGGCTAACAACACTCTAATAGACTTAATCTTAGCTACTGGTGAGAAGGTCTCATCATAGTCAACTCCCGGAGTTTGAGTAAAGCCCTTCGCAACCAGTCGCATTTTATAAGTGTGTACTTTCCCATCCATGTCGGTCTTCTTCTTGAAGATCCATTTGCACCCAACTGTCTTACGACCTGGTACATTGTCAACCAAGTTCTAAACTTGATTATCATACATGGACTGAATCTCGTTGTCCATAGCCTCCTTCCATTTCGCAGACTCAGGGCCTGCCATGGCTCCCTTATAATTATTTGGTTCATCCAAATCTATCAGTGTACTATCACTGATAAATGTATCACCTTCAGTGGTGATGTGATAACCATAATAAAATTCAGGTGTGTTCCTCACCCTAGTGGAACGTCTTGGAGGTATAGACTCATCTATCGGCTCAACAGGAGTTTCCTCCTCAGGTTGGCTGACAGCATTTGAGGTTCCTTCACCACTTGACTCTTTAAGCTCTTCAAGGTCAATTTGCCTCCCACTGTCCCCTTGGCTTATGAATTCTCTCTCACGAAAGACTCCTCTTCTTGCTACAAAGACCACATTATCACTGGGTCTGTAGAAGAGGTAACCAAAGGATCTTTGTGGGTAGCCGATGAAAATACACCTCTCGCTTCGGGGTTCAAGCTTGTCATGAGTCTCACGCCTCACAAAAGCTTCACAACCCCAAATCTTGATGTGGTCCAAATTGGGTACTTTCCCAGTCCACATCTCGTGAGGTGTTTTGGTAACCCTTTTAGTAGGGACTAGATTAAGGATATGGGCGGCAGTCTCTAAGGCATACCCCTAGAAAGAGATTGGTAACGAAGCTCGACTCATCATGGAACGAACAATATCCAACAAGGTTCGATTGCGCCTCTCAGCCACACCATTCAACTGTGGTGTCCTGGGAGGTGTCAATTGTGAGACAATCCCACATTCCTTAAGATAGTCGAGGAACTCAATGCTAAGATACTCTCCTCCCCAATCGGATCGGAGCATCTTGATGTTCCTGCCCAATTGATTCTCAACTTCCTGCTTAAACTCTTTGAACTTTTCAAAGGTTTCTGACTTATGCTTGATTAAGTAAATATATCCATATCTACTGTAATCATCAGTAAAAGTCACATAATAACGATTAGCATCCCTTGTAGCAACTCTGAAGGGCCCACACACATCCGTGTGTACAAGGTCCAACAAACCTTCACCCCTATCACAAGTACCTGTGAAGGGCGACTTTGTCATTTTTCCAAGTAAACAAGACTCGCAACTATCATCTGACTTGAGGTCAAATGATTCCAAGACTCCAGCCTTTTGGAGTTGGCCTATGCACTTCTTGTTAACATGTCCAAGACGACAATGCCACAAGGACGCTTTGTCCAAGCTATCAGAAGAATCAATATACAACACATTATGTCCTAAATTGTCTACAACATTCACAGCTTCATATACACCATCACAAGGTATTGCTTTAAAGTAAAATACATCATTGTAATAAACATTAATAGCACCATTTTTATTATCAAATGAAAATGTAAAACCTTGTTTGTACAAGCCATGAAAAGAAATAAACATTAATAAACATTAATAGCACCATTTTTATTATCAAATGAAAATGTAAAACCTTGTTTATACAAGCCATGAAAAGAAATAATATTTCTCGCCATTTCGGGCGAGTAACAATACTTATTCAAATCTAACATTAACCCATTATTAAGCAATAAAGAATAAACTCATATCTTGGTAACAGGTGATGTCTTTCCTGTTGCCCATGACTAAGTTTATCTTCCCATGCTCCACTTGCTCACTTCTTCTTAGTGCCTGCAAATCAGTACAAATGTGAATACCACACCCTGTATCAAGCACCCAAGAATTAGCATTAGATGAGTTGTTAGACAATATTGTGTAAATACCTGCATGGGTGGGTTTAACCTTCCCATCCATTACATCTTGAAGATATTTGGCGCAGCTTTGCTTGAAGTGTCCCTTATCTTGGCAATAGAAGCACTGTGCTTCCTTTGGGTTCGAAGAAGGAGTAATGGGACCTTTCTTTGTCCCACTTGCAGAGGAACCATCAAGAGTCTTACCCTTGGTACCCTTTCAAGGGCTTTTCCTCTTCTTACCCTTCCCTTGCCCAATTGCAAGAACATGGGCTGTTAAAGGAGTAGAAGTAGCAACCGCTTTACTCTTAAGGCCATTTTCAGCTGTCCTTAAGAGTCCTTGAAGTTTGCTAAGTGTGACTTCCTCCTTGTTCATATGATAAGTCATACGAAACTGATCATAACTTGGAGGTAAGGAATGGAGAATGATGTCAATCGCCAATTCCTCAGGGAAGTCAACATTAAGCTTTAGCAACCGGTCAACGAACCTCTGCATCTTCTGCAAGTGACCGGTGATGGGTTCACCATCCTTCATCCTTGCGGTTATCATGGAGGAAATGATTTCATACCTCTCTTGACGCGCGCTCTGATGGTACCTTTCCATCAGATCTAGGTGCATCTCATAGGGGTAGAAATCTTCATAAGATTTTTGGAGTTCCGGAGTCGTTGTGGCCATCATGATGCAGGACACCTTGGTGGCATCCTTCTCATGCGCAATGAACTCCGCAAGCTTTTTAGGAGTAGCAGTGGCTTCATTAACAACCTTAAGCTCCCTGTCAAGGACATATTCTTTGTCCTCATAGCAGGTAATCATCTTGATGTTTCTGATCCACTCATTAAAGTTGGATCCATCAAAGATGACCTTACCACACAAGTTCATAAGGGAAAAGGAGCCTGTAGAGTTTGAGCCAACAACGTTATTGGAAGACACCTGGAATAAAAGGAAGATAAGTTTCATTAGATTAAGAATCCTTAATAAGTCACCCAAATGAAATATTAAGGCTAGGATCCAACAAACTATTTATAGGTGGAAGAGGGATGCCGTAATCCACACTATAAAATATTTGAAGGTAGGTAAATGAAGATTTACCAATTTCCACCATAAGACGAAATATTTTATTATTAGGTTTTATTGGTTTTGAAACTCCTAGATCTTTTGAGATACATTGAACTTTTCAATGACATGTTTGAATCTCGAATGTGCCCTCTCAAGTTTGTGACTGGGATGCCGAGGATCACAAACAAGGTGTGAATAACCATACAAATTGACTTGGTACCCTTATCAATATTACCTAATCGATGTGCCGGTTAACCACACATGCTCCACCGATCTATAATAAAGTCAAGTTACCCTTTTCCACTCTTACTAGTCCATGTTAGTGTGCCGGTGAACCACACACGCTCCACTAATGAGTTGGTAAGGTACAAATTGTAATTTTATGGGCTAGCACCAAATTCACATTTTCCTAAAGTAACTAAGATTGGGAATTTATAATGTATAGTTACTTTATAATTCATTATACTTTTAATGAGAATTTAAAGTCATATCCTACCCGTTCGGCTAACGACCCTCCACCGATCAAGGAAGCAGTGGTTTGAGTGGACACCCATTAAGTCACCATTTTATAGGCAACAACCTTAAGCTCCCTTATAGACCGGCTTCGTGAATGAAGCCTACTAACGGTAAGAACGACATATTCTTATACATATCTATATAATAAAATTATAATAATAGTATAAGTGTTGATTTTTAAACTTTTTAAAAATCTAAGGTTTAATTTGGAATTAAAGTATTAGAGTGTAAGACTTTTCAAATTCCAAAACTTGAAGGCAAGAATTGAAACTATTCCAAGTCTCTTCAATTTGTAACTTATGAGTTTTAATGGTTCATAAAAATGAAGACTCTTCATTTTATGAAACCTCTTTAGTTCTTTAATCACAATTAAAAGAAGTGACTTTTGGTTATCCATAACTTGAGGACAAGTTATGGACACCATCAATGCAATTAAGATCAAGAATTAAACACACATGGTGGTTACACATAATTCCTATGATCTTCTAAAAACTCATAAGAACACAATTTCATGTCAAGCAATTTCAAGAATCATATAAGCGTATATAATACTTTGAAATTGTTAAAAGTCATGTAAAATGGATTAACATAATCATTATCATTTTTTGAAAAACAGATTTTACAAGTCCAAAACAGATTAGGATAATGATTCTAATCCATTTCCAGCAACAAAACAGGAAAAGACTGCCCATCACGCACCTACTCGTCGAGTGCATGATCCTACTCGACGAGTAGGATGAGTTTGTACATGGACTCGGCGAGTCCGCCCCATGAACTCGGCGAGTCCAGTCGACACTGAGCAGTTTTTTCGATTTTCAAGCAGTTTTGCATCAAGTATACAGAAAACAATCCTAGGCTCTGATACCACTGATGGGTTTTGAGCATTCTAACACTTCCTAAGTGTACATGCAACCCTAATAAACTTGAATCTATGTTTTCTCTATATACATGCAAATTTCTTTTTCAA